>NW_010116689.1:0-38732 GCF_000699245.1 Pterocles gutturalis
GTGCCCCCCGCAGCGCCGGCTGGCTTCTGAACAAACCTGGGCTCCTGAAAGTCCGACCCTGCTTCCCGTTCCCGGGTTTTTTTAGTAGATCCTGAAGTGAGAGCTAAAGGCTGGCTTCTGCTCACGCCCGCAGTAGGGAAACTTGGTGATGTCCTTTATAGGACAAACGCGGAGTGACTTTTGGGACGGGAGGGGTTTTCGCTAGCTAGCTAACGCCGAGGTGTTTTCCTGCTCATGCTGGAGAGATGCAGCTGTCTCCCGGCTCCCCTCCCTGCGAGGGTCCCCCCGGGAGAGCTGGAGTGTCCCTGTCCCTGCCGCCGGATGGGTGGGCTCGGCGTGTCCCCTCACCAGGCTGGCGTTAGGAGCGCTAAGGTCAAGTTTAAAACCAGATGCAAAGTAACTTTTGTGATTGTATAATAGTTAAAAATACTCGTGGTGGTTGGCAGGGAAAGTATTTTAATCTCGGTATTTTCCTCGGACCGAGTGAAGGTTGAGCGGAACTGTGTTGGTTTATTTATAACTTGATGAAGAAACATAATACAGAAATGCATTTACTTGTATCAGTGAAATGTTTTCTGGTTTAGGGAAACCTAATTGTGGCAAGCAAGTTGTCTAAATTACAAAAAAAATGGTTTACAGTGGTAATATTGCTGGTATTTGTAGCATCCCGTTGTGATTTTTAGTGTCCCTTAAGTGGAAGAAGTTGTTGGCTGAGTAGTGTCTCTTTGATTTTGGCTCCAGTACTTTCATCTTCGCGAGGACATCTTTAGGTCAGTATTCTGAGCATACAGAATTAAAAAACATGGTTTGTAGCCAGACATCCTCTGTAATGCTCCTTGTGAATTGCTTAACTTCAGGGAAGTTGCTCCTAAGCAGTACGAGTTCCTATGGGTGGTACTGGGGTAGTTTATGCATACCTTGCTGCTTCCCGTCACGCAAAAGCTAAGCTTCCAGTAAGCACTTTCATGGAAGTTTACTGATTTAAGGAGCTTTTTACTTAGGAGCAGGCGTACAGTGGAAGTTAAAAGGTCTTCTCCTGCAAGGAACTGTAAGGCCTTTCCCTCCCTGCCTTAGTGGTTTTTGTAAACAGTACTATTTTTTATAAAATTGGATAGAGTTCAGTAGTAAATAAAGTCAGCTTGTTTTGGATCGTGTGTATTTCAAGTGGAAATGTTTATAAAGAGCATCTTTGGTGGTGTCCCTCTCTCCTCATTTCCAGTGTCAGAGTTATACCCCTTCTCCATTGAGTTCTTATCTTTCTTGTCTTTCTCTGTTGCCTGATGAGGTGGTGGATGTGAACCAGGCCCTTGATATGAAGTGAATTTTTTTATCATCATAGGCATGTCTACTGTTCCATAAAAAGTTAGGGGCTAGTCCTTGCACGTGTAAGTAGAACATTAGATTCAAAGAAGTTATTTATATGCAGTATTTACGGGATTGATTCATTAATTTTGGCATTTATCTGTGCTTGAAAATCTATTCTTAGGAAAAAGAGTTGCTGTCAGTCTCTGTCCTGGCACAATGCTGTGTATGGTCAGTCTTATTCAACAATAGCTGCTCATGCTTGGGATTATGGAAGAATGGAAATGCGTCTTGAAGTTGCTATCAGTTTTCTTGCCTCTTTCTAGGCTTTTTGTTCAACCAATTATATGAATATATTCAGATTTAAAATTTTTACTCTGGTTTTATGTTGCAACCCTACTCTCTGATAATTAATCATTATTATTTTTTTTTTGCAGCCAAAATGAATTCCGATACTGATCCCCCCTCAAGTCCTTCTCAACCCCAGCTGCATCTTGGAAGGTCCCAGCTAAACGCTGCTGCTGTGGACCATAGCGAGAACAATCAGCAATCTGGACCATCTTCAGGAGACAGTGCAAATTTCTCATCTTCACATCCTGGCTACTCCCATAGCAGGGAAAAAGCTGAAAAAAAAGGTAAGTATGAAAGCAATTTTTGTGTTAAACATTAGAAGATTATTGTGTGTACATGTATTCTAAACTCTGTTTAAAGAGAGACTGTAAAATAGGAAAATAAATTTCTCCATTTTTTTTTAACCTGTTGTTGTGGAAGAGACTTTTTTCTTCTTCAGCTTACTTAGTGAATGTTTTTCAGTTTTCTCAACCAATTTTTCTTAGGTGTACAGAGCAACAAGAAAGAAGTTTGTTTGAAAAAGTGGCAGGAAGAATTAAATGTAATTTAGCATAATATTAAAGTTTCAATTTAATTTCTTTCATTGGCTAGATTGCATGCTAACTATAGCTTTAATATGAATTCTAATCTGAATTAATAGATGCTACTGTAATGTAGACTGAGGGAATAATAAGCTGATATATGAAGCCGGAGTGACAGAGTGAAGTTAAGATTAGCAGGCAGATAAGAAGGTGGATTAAGAATCATGATATGCTTCGAAAGGCAGAATGATACTTGAGTTTTTCCTTCAGTGTGAACCCATTGAGTTTCAAAGATTGTGAAAACTGATGGGATGAGACAAATGTCTTGTGCAAAAGGTAGAAAGAAAAATATCTGGCTCCTGTATTCAGCTGCTGAGTTCCAGTTTTAAATTGAGTTTGTAATCTAATACTGTGCAACAAGGTCTTCTGCTTGAGGTCTAGCAAAATTACTGCTCTTTAACTTCCTTTAAAATCGGACTTTTGATTCTGAAACTGCTTATGTGCATGCCCTTACATTCATAACTATGAGTCACTCTGTTGAAGGTAACTAAGCTATCCAAGAGTTTAACATTATTAAATGTGTGAATATCTATATGGTATTTATCAGATGCAGCTGAGCTCTGCACACAGTTCAAGCCAATATTGTGGCTGTGTTAGCACATCAGCTGTTTGAATCTAATTAAAAATTATCTGTTGGAACCTTCTGGGTTCTTTGTTATTAAAAAGCACATTACAAATGGAAGAGAATTTTCTTGATACCTGAATTTCTAGCATGCTTCAGTGTATTGTTACCAACTTTGTCATCTCGCCCACCTGTAAAAGAATTCAGAGATGATGGAGAATTGACACTTCTAATGTTAATTACATTATTATTAATTTAGGATCAGTGCTAACAGGTATGTTTTTTTCTTCATTCTCCAGTTTCTTAGTATGCTTCAACAGGGAAAGAATAGCAACAATATTGGGAATATGGTATGGAGTTATCTTGGGGTTTGTTATAATATGATCTGAAAAAGGAAAACAGTTTTCTGTTGGTGCCGACGTTCATGCAAGATTCTGAAAGTGAATATAAGCTATCATTCTGGTGATGTTTTACACAGATACTCTGTCAGGTATTCTTCTCTAGCTAATTTGGAGATTTTCTTATTCTATATAAGTGTTGAACTTTGGAAATTGTACCAAGTATTGCCTTAGTTCTCTTTACAGGCCTGTGTATGTGTATAATGATCCCTATGCAGTTTTTTATTATAGATGCACTTTTTTTGTGCCATTATGAAAGAGGACTTCAAGCAGTGATGTATTACTTTAGATCTCTTTCCACGAAAACGTTCTCAGTACCTGGTGCCACTGTCATCGCCCTTTCCATCCCCATCTTGATGTACACAAATATTTAATGCTGCAGAATGAGCTACTATTGCCATTCTGTCATGCTGGAGTCTCTAACAACCAAGATTTTAATGGATTTAGGTAGCAAATGTGTTTGCTAAGATCATGTTTCTTCATCCAGTTTTTTCTTCTATGGTTATTTTAGATTTATGGCATTGGTCATAATACTAACAGCTTCTAGAACTGAAAAATCATTTAAAAGAAAGGGGATGGAGAATTTTTCATCCCATTTCAGCATTGCTCATAAGAACTTAAAAATGGGAATTTTAGTAGGACTTCAGAAAGAAGTACAAATAGAAGTACAGTTCAGTCATGTATGTGCATATGGAAAGAAATATGAAAAAAGTGATGTCTCAAACAGAAAATTGGCACTTCTTCAAATATTCTGAAGTTCAGTTCAAATATTGCTCTGACATAGAAGGTATTCCTTGGAATCACTAGAACCTTTACTAATAAGTAACATTAATGTTGCTGATAGATCAAGGAAGAGTGGAGGATCTGATCTCTTAGCCATGGTGTGTTGTGGTCTGGTTGTATAAAAGGACATATGCAGTAGAACAGATGTTCTCTGAAGGGCTGTTTTGACTTCTTTCTTGGAAGATTAAGTCAGTTACTTCAAAAAGTCCCTGTGTGTCACTGTGATGATGGCTGTAACTCTGAGTGATGTGAAGGAAGACAGAAAAGACCAGCACATTGCTGTACAGAAAGCTCTCTCAATAGATGCTGTTAAGTATGTAGAACACCCCTCTTTACTGATGACTTAAATATCTTGCACAAAATTCTACAAACTTAAATTTGTAATAGAAGTAATTTAATTTTTAATAAATCAGCTATGATTTCTGTTGGAGGAGGGGAGATGTACAACATCCATCTCAAATATTATCGTGAAAGGCAGTTTTACTTCAAGCCGATGTACCACAGGCCCACGTGCCCTTCCTGCAAGGGTTACTGGTATCCTGGGCTAAATCGGACAAAGCATTGCCAGCAGGTGGAGGGAGGTGATCCTTCCCCTCTACTGGTGAGGCCACACCTGGAGTGCAGTGTCCTGTTCTGAGCTTCCCAGTACAAGAGAGACATGGAGATACTAGAGACAGTCCAAGGAAGAACCACAAAGATGTTGAAGGGACTGGAACATCTCCGAGGAAAGGCTTAAAAAGCTGGGGCTGTTCACCCTGGAGAAGAGAAGGTTGAGGGGGCTCTTATCAATGTCTATAAATGCGCAAACGGAGGGTGCAAAGAGGATGCAGCGAGCCAGGCTCGTTCCCCCAGTGGTGCCCAGTGACAGGTCCAGAGGCAGTGAGAAAAAATTGAAATATGGGAGGCTTCATTCCCCCTGCACTGTGAGGGTGACCAAGCACTGGCACAGATTGCCCAGGGAGGTTGTGGAATATCTGTCCTTGGAGATGCTCAAAAGCCATCTGGATGTGGTCCTGGGCAAACAGCTGTAAGTGGCCCTGCATGGGCAGGGGGGTTGGAGCAGATCAGCTCTGGAGGTCTATTCCACCCTCAACCATCAGTGATTCTTGAAATATTCTTGCCAACATATCTGTATGTCTGATCTGTGTTTTTTCTTCCAGTCTCTACTTATATATACTGTGTTCAAGGCTATAGCATCGACGTGAACATTAAGTAATTTATTTCCTGGAAGTGCTCATCTCTTACTCCTGCAGCATTATCTGTCTCTTGCAGCATAATCCAGCAAATTAATTAATGCCCTGGCTCTGACTCAGTAAAGCACTTAAGCGCACACACATCCTCAGCTGCATATGTACTTCATTTGGATTGAACCTATAACTGTATTACGGGTTTTTCTTAGCAGTTTTTCAATCTATCTTCTGCTAATATGTCATTAGGTAGTGTTTTTGTTATTCCTTGCGTAAATCATTTCACAATGGGAGGTAACAGTGCTTTGAGAACTTATTGTGAAAAACACATCTGGATTTAATGAAAAAAACAATATTCAATTGTTGAGCTTGAGATGATTTGTAGATACTGGTTTTGTTGTTTTGAAAAAGGAAAGGAGGGTATTCCTATTTCTACCCAAAGCTGTTGCATTCTCTAGAAAACTTCTGCCTATGTAAGTTACTGGGTTGTGTATATGTGATAGGAATGGAATTAATATCAATATGTCAACTCTCATGTTTAAAAATAAATTTTAAAAAATAAATCATTACTCTTTCGTGGGTGATCTTGGAGAGGAAGTTTATTAGTGAGCAAAGCATATATACTACTAATTAGGGCTTCTGAAATTTTAAAGCTATTGAGTCATCAGTATTCATGTAAGCAAATTACAGGAGAGTTGCCAGTTGCTTAAATAAAAAAGTTCTGCCAATGTTTTTGTAGTCTGTGCCAAGAGGAACATGCTGTATAGCAAGGAAGACCTGTGGCTGCTTGCTAGTGAAGTCTAGCGAAGTTTGTTGAAACAGACTAAGACTCAAATCTCCTAAAACATTTTTGAGTGTCACAGGTGCACAGGCCCCTCCGTTTTTGTCCAGCTGCTGCATGTTCCTTTTTGGCATCTGTATTTCATTCACCCTATACATCCTCCTTCCTTCAGATATAGCCCTAAAGCAATGCAAAAAGAAATAGATGAGAGCTCTGGAGGTCACAAGATTCTCCTTATAGGCTTAAAAATATCATTCTTGCTAGTGGAACCATTTCCTCTGTGTACACAGAGCAGAGCCAGAAGAAAAGCAGTTTCAAAATGTTCATTTAGCATGTGAGTATTTGAATTTTTTGGAAACTTTTGCAAGAGATTCAGGAATACACATTCCAGGTAAGTGTTCTGTATCGCTGAGCTGGAAAGTAGCTTTCTGTGGCTCAGTGGATGTTCCACTTTTGATTCAGATGAAAAGCAAGCAGAGTTCAGAGAAACTTCTCACAATAAGATAGTGATCAGATACTTGCCTGGGATGTCTGGATTCAAGTAATGGCTTCAAGCCAGCTGTAATGGTAACCTGAACTGGACTGACTTTCACCCCAGATGAATATTTAGTGTGCTGCAGGTTATCTGGAGGTGTTACCATTTCTTGTAATGCTTAAATACTTTCAAGCGTGTAAAGTGTCTGTCTTAAAAATTGACTGTCTGCCAGTCATCAGGTAAAAGAGGACATCCTAGGAGGCAGTGTGAAGGTGATATTTTTTTATATGTAGATTAAACAGTTTTTATTTGTTATTTACATCATCCGTGTACGTTTACTAGCCAGTAAGGTTGGAGAGGATGAATCATATAGGAATTCAAAGGTGAGAGCTTGGGAAGTTTTGAGAGTATTGCAAAGCTAAGTTGCAGTGCTTGGAGAAACAGCTTGTTGGTTAAGGAACTAATTTTTGTTTTGTCCATGTTTTTGCTGATAAGGAAATATGCACAAATCTCCTGCTGTGGAATTGAGAACATATGGGGAAGGTATTTGTGCTGACAGTTTTGCAGACGGAAGTCAATTTCTTATGTTTTGTTTGTAGATACGCGGGATTCTGCTTGTACTTAGGAAGGTTATGAGGTTTTTTGGTATCTCTTGGAAGATAATCAGTTTATAAACCATGTGACTTTGAATTTATAAATAGTGCAAAAAAATCTTCTAAACAGTTTGCAATGCATTGTAACAATGTACAACAGTGCGTCTCCAAGGCATTGCTAAATGATAGCTAAGGAATAGGGAACCTCTCTAATTTACAAACATTTTCCAAGTGTTAGCCTCTTGCACTTAGGGTTACAAAGAACCTTTGATTCAAAGCTCTCTTTTAGCACTTCTGTGTCTTCATTTTCTGGCAGTTTGCTTGTACAGACTAACTCTTGAGGCAAAGTGAAATGTTTGTGCAAAGCTGGAAGGAATCTCAGAAAAATCTTTAACTGTAAGAAGGGGAGGATTATGACTTGAAGTACTAATTGCTTAACAATTTATCTGTCAGTTTATTAATGCCCCTTCAAACTTTACCTGTAATTACTCAGGCTCCTGGAAAGCTCATTTGCTAAGCATTGCTGTGGGGGAGAAAGGATTCTATCCAAACAAAAGTTAGTGACTGTATTTTCAGCTAGAATTTTGGGACATCATTATAGTCCGTAAAGAGCAATGGGGATTGGCTTTTTCAGGCCTGGTGCTATTGCTGTCAATACCATGCTGGTGGTCTTACTGTAAATGGGAGTAGGATTGGAGACCCATGTATTTGAGGAAAGATGCTCCGTCTTTGTCTCTTTCACCATTTGAAATACATAAATGTTTTCTGTGGCTGATAACAAAGATATTGTTACTGATAACAATTTTTGTGTTCGCACAGTGAACCAGATTAAGGAAAGTGCCCTAGCTGAATCCTCCCTCCATTTTTTCAGGTGGATCAGTTTCCTAATCTGTGGTCATTTATGCTAACAAATGTTTGCTCTAGCGTAGCCCCAGGGCATTAGAGGGATAGAAATGAGCAGCTGAAGAATAGAAGGGGGAGAGCTATATTCACACTAGTAAGTAGGAGTAGCTCTGTAAATCATTTCTATTGTACACATTTAAAAATTCTAGCAGTGGGAATAAAATCTTTCAATTTAGTTTCCTCCAAAAGGAATCCAGTATGCTTGTTCCATTGCGCGAACAAAATGCATTAAATGAGAACAGTTGGAAAGTTCAAAGTACATTCCTCGTCGGAACCAGCTCTCTAATATAATGCATCTGCATTCATCAGCAGCAAGAACTGCTAATCTCTGTAGATATTTTGCAGTGGCTTTGGAGGAAGACATTCAACTTCAAATAAAACTGCAATAAATCCCTGTTACACTACAATAATCAAGGAGAGACTTGAAACTCTTCTGCTGTGAGAGAGCCCCTTGCAGCAGCAGAAGGCTCACTTTATTGTGGAAGTTTGACGGTGAGACTGGAAACAATAATTTGCAAAGTCAGTTAACTATTGGAAGTGTTACTAAGCAAGGTAATAAGGTACTGTGGACTTGCAAAACGATTGGGGTGGGTCTTTTTTAAGGGCCACTCTGTTTTGACTGTAAGCTAATGAACTGCTAGAGTGTCTGTGTGGTGAAGAGCCATTGAGCATTGCACAGGTTGTTATGATAACTTTAGATCTTCACCTACAAAAATATGTGGGCTTGATGAGGTTTATGATCTCAACTCTCACATTGCTTTTCTGCAAGTTGCACTTTTCTTTCTCTTTTTTTTAAAATCAAAAACAATGAGATTTGTTATACAAAATACTTCTCCCTCTCCAGTCAGTTCTTCTGTTTGTGTCATTATATTCTATGTGTACAAATCCTATTTATGACGTGATCCTTAATGCCTGCCTTTAAGTGGAATGTCAGTCTTTCCAGAAACTTTACTCCTACATAGGTACTGCACACAATACCACTGAACTTTTGGAGCTTGTGGAAAGTGAGTAGGAGGATTTCTCTAGAGACTCAGACTGGCTCTGCTGAACACTGAAAGCTCAACAGTACAATCCAGTGACACACACAGAAGCTATTAGAACCTTCATTTTTGTTACAAAGTATACAGATCAACTTTTTCTAAAACCACGTTGATAATAGACAATCTACGTGTGGATGAACGGTTTAAATCTCTTTTTCCTGAAAGAAAGAAATCTGACACCTTTCAGTTTGGAGATACACTTAACATAACATCTTCTGGTAAATAAAGGGAGTTTTATTTTGTCATTAATATGTCTATGCCTTTGCTCCTAAGAGAGCCTGAGAGTCTAGAAAGCTTGTTTCATAGTGAAAACAAAATCTATATAAAAAGCTATGGACTGTTCCCTGAAAACTTTGATTAATTTTGATAAACTTACAGATGTTTGCTTACAGAAGGAACTTCTCCTGCAAAAAATCCTGTGTAACACTGTACCAGAATTACAACCATACACATGGAGGTATTATACAGGCCATGACTCCAAAAGAAGTACCTTCTAGTGAGATTTTGCACAAAGTGTGTTCTGCTGTATCTGTTTTGGCCAATATTCCTGTGTAGGCATGTTCTAAAGCTTTCATTTTCCTACTTGTTCCTTGACTATTTATTGCTTGAACAAATATGCCTGTGTTATTTACTTTGTATGTGTATGCGTCCTTGTTGCTTGTTTCCTACCAGGTGTTATAAAATCTTTAGATTTCAACATTGTAAAATTTTCTTTGTACTAGCAAATGAGCTATTGCTGAGAATCTGCAAGAAAATCATATTCTGTAGCTAGTATGTTTAATTGAACTTCTTAAAGCAAATTCATTCCATCTCCTAACATAAATTTAACTGTTTTGCTTTGGTGACAGGTTATTATTTCTGATGTTTCAGTCATGCTTTTTCTTTTTTTTTTTTTTTAGTAGCCGAAAAAGAGCAGATAGAGTCCTATCATAGTTTGAGCTCTGTAGCAAGCCCTCTACTGACTTCATAAGAAGCTGTAAGAGCTTCTCTTTCTCACTGTACTGTAGCGAAGGTAAATATTGGAGGAATAGTGAACGAGACTGATGAAGGCTTAGGAGTAGGAGACAGAATTCCATTAGAACAGCGGTTTGAGAATCCCATTCAGTTGGCCAGAGCCAAAAAATGGGAGTGCTTCAAAGCAGTCTACGAATACAGTTTTTGCAGATGGGTTGTCTTTAGCAGATGAATGCTTGGTTTTTAAGAAGCCAAACCAGGCTTTTTCTCTGTTAGTTAATTTTTGCTGTGTTCTGCAGAAGGCATTGAAATACAGGGGACAGAGAGGGGACAGAGAACCCCTTTTTGGGGCCCTTAGATGCAAACTGAGGATGAAAAGTGAATATTAAAAATTGGCTTCCAGCAAGTTGATTTTCTTTGTAGATGTTTATGCCAATAATGAAGGTGACATACATCTTTCTGGGCACTACCCTAACTTCCTTTGGGACAGGATTTATAGCATGTGTTTGAGCTGTTACTGGCTGTTTTTTTCATGCTAATCCAGAGCTGGGTGAGATAGCTACAGTTCAATAAAAACTCTAGTTTCATTTGTGAAGCTGGTGGCACAGAGTGCATTTATAATTCTGAATTAAATGATAGTAGAACAATTTTACTCTATCTACAAGTACTACTTAGGCACTTTTATTGTCTTAAGTATGTGATAAGCTTTATGTGTTGCACTTCAGAGGCATGTTTTTGTGGAAATCCTAGACATAAAAGATAAAATAAAAATCCAGCTTTGAGTTCATCATAATGAAAGTCATGGAAGAGGGTTTTTCACATAGAGTAACTAATCCTGTGTCTGAATTTTCTGTCATGTCTGTCTGCACCTACACATTTATTTGTTCAGCTTTCTGTGTGGAGCACAGTGGGAGCAGCGGAGTTGAGCAGCAAACATAGGTTATTCATACTAGTATCCTCTCAAAGTAAAAGCGAGTGATTTTCTTTGTAATTCAGACTGTACTTCCTTTCAGATTCAATTACAGTAAGGCCTTCTTGCTGAAGTAGTAAAGTGATGTATGCCTGAAGCTTCACGTAAGTACAGTGCTCTTCAATGCAGCAAAAGATCCATTCAGACATCAGTACACTTCATGGTACATGGAGAATTTGTTCACGTGTGGGAGAAGATCTAATGTCAAAGACGACGTTCTTCCCTCCCTGCTCCCACCCCAGTGATTTAGCTCATGGAAAGACTTGTGGATGAAAGCTTGTTCCATACCACTCTTCCTCAATCATGTAAATTATTCTTGTCAGTTAATAACACAGAGCTGAGGGATGTGCTTGGTGTCCTGTGACTTCTCATACATGCAAAACTCACTTTGCATTAAGTAGAGAGCTTACTGGATAAAGCAAATTAAAATACAAAGTGCAGCTTTTTCTTCTACCTATAGGGACACCGGAGTTAGTTTGTGAACTCTGTGTGAAGGGATCACAGAAGTTACTGTCAGTGCTCAGTATTAATGTTGGAGAACCTGAATGATGACAAACTTCTTCAGGTTCAAGATTCTTGTTGCCTCTTTCGTGATAATCCTTTACGCTATTGTTTACAGCATGCCTTTTACAGCCAGGGAGCTTTTTCTCAATGCAATGCTAGTGCTGTCCTTGCTTGATTTTTATTCATATTTTACTGAGATGTTAAAGGCATTTCATGGCAGCTGTTTCCTTCTCAGAACATTCTTATTTAGCACCTTCCAGCCTAGATACTTCATTGCTCAGTGGTGAGATCTTTGTATTCAATAATGCTTTCTGAGGTTTTTTTCTTTTACTCTTGGTTTGTCCAGTTGCTTTTAAAACTTACATAAACTTCTGGCATTGGCCAGATACTTTTAACTTGTTGATGCCCTTTAGTTTTTTGATTTGGTAAGACATTAAATAGTCTTTCTGTTTACCTTCTCCATTTTGAAAATTCTTTTTCTAGTATCATTCTCCTCAGTTTTTCCCCAGGTCAAAAAGCCCTGATAATAGTGTCTTACTAGCACTGAGCTGTGGGGGGTTTTTTTGTTTGTTTGTTTTGTTTTGTTTTTGGGGGGGTGTTTGGTTTTTGTTTGTTTGTTTTTCATAAAACAGTGTGTTACAACTCCAAGGTTTTATTCTGAGTGGTAATAGTTCAGACCTTATCACTGTGTGTGCAATGATAAGATGTTGTCTTGGTTTGCATTTATTGCATTTCATCTGGCCTTTTATCACCTAATCAGTCATGATCCTTTTGCAGGTTTTGTTTGGGTTTTTTTGCAGTCATCACTTCTGAGGTTGTTTTTTTTGGCCTGAATAACACAGAATCATCAACAGACTTTGTCACCTGCATATTAGCCCCCCCCTTTTTATTTTCATTCACACTTAAGTTCATTGAATACTATAGGCCTTGTTGTATACCCTGTGTGTCTAAACTGACAGTCTTTCCTGTGGGAGAATAGGAGCTGTGTATTTCTATTCTTTGTTTTTTATATCTTAATCTCTTGCTTATCCATGTAACAGCCTACATTCTAACGTGTTTGGAGAACTTCTGTGAGAAGCCTTACTTGCTACGTTTGAAGATAGAAATACAGGCTGGATCTGCCTGTCCTCCAACCTTTGGACTCCTTCAGGGATGTCTTATGTCAAGGCTTTTTACACAAGATTTTACCAGTTATATCTATCTTGCCCTCTCCATAGGCTTAAGATTTTTTTTTTTTTTCTCTTTTACATGTTTGCCTTGTATAGATAGCAGATGTAATGGTCTCTGGTATCACAGATCTCTCTGGTATTGTACTTGCTGCTTTCCATTTATAGTTCAATAAAACACTTGGATAAAAAACTAAGAGAAACTACAGTTCTAAACACTATTAAAAGAAGCCATAGCTGCTTTGTTTCAGTTTGAGATTCCTGCACAGGACCTTCTCAATGCTGTTCCCTGGTGGGAGGAAAAAAAAAAAAAAAACCACAACAGAAAACCACATTTTAGTAGATCTTTTACTGCAGCCTTCTCTTAGTCAAATATTCAGTTGACCTTGAATTGCTTGTAGACCCCATAGTCTGCGTGCTAAACTGTCTGCTCCTGTGTGCTTGAAAAAAGGCATAAAACATAATAACGAATTCTGCATAGAGTTGTTTTCCAGACCTTTTCCTCTTGATCTAATGAGGTATATGTTTTTAATTCATTTTTTTTAAAATTTTTCTTTGTTGTGGCATGACCTTAACTTTACAAGGATGCATTCTTATTTCTAATAACTTTCTCCTTTTCTTTTCCGCGCCCCCCCCCCGAGTCTGGCTTTGCTTTTATATGTGACTTTAGCAGATTTTGCCTCTGACACTCCTATCTGGGTGCTAAATCTAACTTGCTGTTAAAGAGTGGCTCACTAGCCTCTTAAACTAGGTTCTGTGCACTGTTCAATTAGAAGCACAAATTGTTTTCTGTCTTTTGGTTTCTCTGATTAGTTACTTCATAAAGTTATTTAATAAATGTATCTAAAATCTTACTGTGATAGCATTCTTGAATGGTACTTCCTGGGAGGTAGTTCAGGTCATTATTGCTGTTTTCTGGCCGTTTTGCTGCTCTGATTTTTCTGAGTGTGTCTTTGTTTTGTTTATTCAAACAAAACATCAAAGAAACTGCATTTTAAATCCCGTATTTAAAAAAAACTTAAGATTTGCAAGATTGGCTACTTGTTGTTGCTTGACCCACTTTGCTGGCTCACCTTGGCAGCAATTTTTACCTGCAGCAACTCTGAAATCTTCTCATGAAATGGTAAAAGTGTTTATGTACTTTTCTAGGTGCGTATCTGGTGAGCTTGGATGTTACCACTGGCTAGGACTGAATGTAGCAGATGTGTATTGTGGATACACTTAACTCTGTTTTCAGTCACTTCAGGAGCACTTGCTGTATTAGTAAAATGGGAAGTCCAATCCAGAAATCTTTTTTCATATCTTGTCATCTCAGATCCTCTATTCTCCCCAACACATAGGTTGTTTCCTCCTTCTCCTGCATGTCCCTGTCACTTTTTTTCTGAGCCCAAAGGAATGCTTGTAGTCGTGATCATATAAAGTGTGTATGCCGTACAGGTTTCCTTCATTCGCTTAGTGTGGGTGTTGCTTAATGCATTAATCTTTTGTTCAGTAGAGTTTCCCTGCAGCTTTAATATTCACTTGTAAAACCTGTAATTTCTTTTAAGCTTATATATTTCAAATTAATACTTTGTCTTCATTATTGCTTCCTGTCTGAGAAACTGGTTTCAATTTTCCTTTTATCCTGTTCTCATGAGGTTTCCACTGTTGAAAGCCCTTGGAAGTGCCTGGCTTGTGTGTGTGTAAATAATTACTGTGCATGGTAACATAGCTGTCTTGTGGCTGGCCTCTAATAACTGCATGAACAAATAAGATCTTAAGCTCAAAATGCATAAGAGGTTGTGATCCTTTAAAATACCAAATTTTGGCTTGATATTCTTTGGTCGTGGTCTTTCTCCTCTTTTTTTCTTTATCTGGAGATGCTGTAGCTGTGACCTGAGAAGGAAGAGCTGTGTGCACCTGACCAGAGGGTGATGATGGCAGGCAAGGTGCTGAAATTCCCTTGTTCTGTGTAAATCCACTCTGCTGAGAGCTTTAATGTGTTTGTGTTGGTAGGAAAGTAAATCAACAAACACTTTTATTATTCAATATGCACTTTGTTGACTCTTTCTGCCTGAAATAACTTTAATGGATTTTTTTTTTTTTTAAGGAAAGCAGTGATTCGTAGCAGTTAGAAGAGCACTTGGAAAATTGAGGGTGTTTTGTGTGGTGACTGGGTGTGTATGATCCACTCTGTGTGTATATATGCAACTGAAAATCTTTCCTTATGTGTAAGGATTATTGTTTATGTGCCTTTAAGTGTTTTAGAATTCATGATGAAAGTGTCACACAGTGTCTTTTTAAAGGCTATTTTTTTGAAACAATGTTTTTTCTAAAGTGTGTGCAAAACATTTTGCTAAATATGTCATCAGATACTTCAGGACTAATCAACTTAACTATGGTGATGCACACATGATCCTCATTGCAGCCTTCCAGTACTTGAAGGGAGCTTATAAACAGGAGGGGAGCGACTGTTTACAGGGGTTGATAGTGACAGGACGAGGGGAAATGGTTTTAAACTAAGAGAGGGGAGATTTAGGTTAGATAATAAGAGGAAATTTTTCACTGTGAGGGTGGTGAGGCACTGGCACAGGTTGCCCAGAGGAGTTGTGGATGCCCCATCCCTGGAGGCATTCAAGGCCAGGCTGGATGGGCAGCCTGCTCCTGTGGTTGGCAACCCTGCCCACAGCAGGCCATTCTATGATTCTGTGATGTGCTTCAGTTGTATATGTTAGGGATATTAGAAAGATTGAGAATCTATTGTATCCATCATTGATTTGTGCTAGAATAATGGGAAGGAAATTTTATGATAACCCCAGCATACTTTGGTTGTCTAGAAAATCTTTTGCTTTGGAAAGATTTCTTATGTAGATGGTATAAATCCAGTCTTCAAAACCTTATATGAACATTGAAGAGTTTGTTAGTTTTTAATCCTTGATGTAGTCCAAAGATGAAGCTTATACTTGTTAGTTAATTAGTGATGGCATCTTCCCTTTGTGACTTAAAAATTTTGAGCACATACCATCAGGGTACCATATAATTTCATACCTTAAGCTTAAGACTTAATCACACAGAATAATAAAGCATTAAAATGTTATTAATAATGGCATTGTTCTGATATCTTCTGAATAATTTATGCTGAGTGACCTGTCTCTGTGAAGGCAGAATTAATTAAATTTGTAACTGAACCACAGAGTAGCCTGATGATGAGCTGAGGTTTACACAGGGTCTTGGCAGCAGGGTAGGAACTACAGCCAAATATGAAGTACTAACCATGCTTCCACGTTCCTGTGTTGTCTTAATTTCATTCTCATATGAATGCTACCTACCACCTTCAGCTTGTGTGCTTTCACTTGCCTGCTTTCATTTGAATGACTGCGGTGCTTGTGAACCTTGAATAACTGATAGACTTCATTGGCGTATATAAATGCACCTGACAAACAACAGCTAGTGAAGTTTATTTTAATTGTCATAAAAGATACATGAAGTATGGGAAGATGAATGTTCCCCTCTTCTGGAAGTTTTTGTATTCAAGACAGAGTAAAATTTGACATTAACTAGACATGAGTTTTTAGCAAAGCTGGAAAATAAAAGCTGCTTCTGACAGCATTTCCATTGCAGTATGTTTATGTGGGAGGAATACACATCAAGACGTTTTGTGACTAAAAACATGCTTAAGAACAGGGACAATAAGTTATAGATCACCACTTTTTATAGTATTTTTATGGTGAGTGCCTTTACTTTTGTATAGTATTTGTTTCAGTGTTGAGCTGAATGTAAGGAAGGTGTGTTGTCCATCCTTGTTCCAAAACACACTTCGACCTGTTTTGGACCTTTTACCTTCCAAGACTGACCTAAATATTTTATGAGAAAGTAATTTGATACAGAGGCCACAAAACTTGAGTTCTTCATGCTTTATCCTCTTGCTTATCCTTTAAGCAAAGGAAAAATATTGCTAGTTATGGGAACACTATGATACTAAGCTATTCTAAATTTGATGTCTGAACACCCCACAACCTGCTCTTCCACCCTCACCCTACAACTACAAAACCAACCCACAGAAATAACTTTAACTATCTTCTAATTATATTTTTAGGTCACATGTGAGAGTACAAGGAAGTGATAACCAGGCAGGAGGGATTGGGCAGTAGGTTGAAAACAGCAGTGGGAAGGTTTCTTTCCCCTGGCAGTCAGCTCTCTTAGAACAAACATTTCAACAGGTTTGACTGCAGTACCAGCACGTTTAATTTTATTGTCTCATTGAAGGTGGTAGTTGGAGCATAAGGCTGCACATTCTTAGTTTTGCTTTTTTCTTTTTTTTGCCATCTTCATGAAGAACATTATTGACATGTTAATCTGCAATGTGATTACAATAAAATAACTATATCCTGGTGTTGAAGAAGCAAAATTAGAAAGCTGTGAAGCATTCCATTGTAATGTGTTCTTCTCTAACAGACTTCCATCCGAGCAAGAGAGGGAAGGGGTCAGAGCCATGCCGTGCTCCCATGCGCAGCATGTGGAGCAGGAGAAAAAGGAAGCCAATTTGCCTGTATAAGCTGCCAAAGAACCACTTTGCTTATTAGGGCTTATATCAGTTTAGCAAACTGCTTTCTATGGTTTGCTTTTTGTGTGTGCGTGTGAATTCCACTTAATTACTAAACAGTAACTTCCGAATAGTGCCTCCTGTATTGGTTTATCCAGAGTATCACCAAAATATTTGTGGTGGTCTCTTCTTAACATGTAGAAAATCCTGAACAGAAAAAGAACAACCCAAAATACACCCAAGACTTGCTGCAAAAATTTTGATGTAAAATAAATTAATGAATGTGAAAGCACAGGAAGAAACAGAAAAGCTTTCATTTGAGTGGGGTAGATGGATGGATATTATGTTTATCTCAAACAATATGCTCTTTCCTGTAACTTGTTTATTGTACACAGAAGGCCCCTGAGTGATGTCTGTTGGTGTGAGTAGTGCCATTGTAAAGCAGGCTTCTGACTTGTTTAGAGTTCAATCCTGATTATATATCTGAGCAAGGAGATTAAGTGGTTAATTTTGCTGGGATGCTGTTTGCCTATTTTACAATAATATTTTTTGCAGCTTTCTGAAAAGACTCGGTACTAATGAAAATGAAGAATAATTTATGTGCCTTGTTTAGCCAGACAACATGTTATAATCTGGCATTAATATTTTTTCCAAGTGGAGCTTGGCAGACAAAACTGTGGCGTGGTGAAGGAGAAAACTTCATAGTTTGCTCTTGTTAAAATACACCCATTCTAATGAAAGTGTTGTCTTGTAGCCTGTTCTTGTTTGGAAATAGTCCCAGTAACAGGGATTTCAGAGGATGTAAGTAGCCCTGTTCTTTGGGAGATTATTTGGAATCAGCTTTATTTCCTTCTTTCCACCTTTTGAAAAACAGCTGATACTAAATGGCACCTCAGCTAGCAGGGCTGTGTACCAGCTTCTCAGCATTATTGCTGCCAAATTAGGTAGAGACTGAAATCTGTAACTTTGAGGAGATGCTAGAAAGCTTCTCTATCAATAGTTTCCTATGCTTGGAAACTTTGCTTCCTGACTGTACTTTCTGATGCTGTCTGTGCCCTCAGTACATATCTACCAAGCGCATGGTGTGTTTGGTGACCTTGCGGGATAACGTCGTACGTATGGGTCAAGCTTTGGTGCTTTCTGTTGAGTTTGGATCTTCCTTTCTAACCACAGGTTTAGGTTGGATGGTAAAATTGTTATTCTGAAACAGTGGTCTGTTGTCCTTTCTTACACTTACAACAGCATACAAGCTGTATTGATTTTTCTGTTTAAAATTCTTCCAAACTAATTTATGAGAATTATTTTGGACACAAAATAGTGGTTTTTATAATGGTATAATCATTGGGGTTTTTTGTGTACTCAAGTGGCTGAGGAACTGAGCTTTCAAATATACTGGGCATGTTTTAAAGGCTGGTTAATTTTTCAAAACTCTTGAAAAGGCTTCAGTGCTAAATAAGAGGCTGCCAGGTGAAAGACTAGAGTGCTATCAAGATTAAGAATAGTCATAGTACAAAAGCTGATCCATACTGCATATCCTGCATGTGCTCATGTTTATCGTAATGAATGTACTTCTATTGAGAAATTAATTCTGTGGAAGTAGATGAGAAGCTGTGTCATCCTGTGGCGGGTACTAAATAACAATGGTGAATATGCTGAAGTAGAACACTGAGATGAAGTGTAAATATTGTAATGAGAGTTAATTTTATCTGTTCTTGCTAAACACTCATGTTGGATTTTTTAGATATAATTCTTCAACCACATATAACAATGACTTATGAAATACTTTCAAATATTGCTAGTAAACAATTTTCTTTATCAAATGAATTTAGAGTCCATGAAGGAAGAACCTGAAGTGCTCTTTGAAGAACTGCTTGAGAGGGCCAAAGCTGGAGAACCAAAAGCACAAACGGAGGTAATTTTATATGCTCGTTGTCCAGTCTTGTTTGCTCTTAATTCCAAAAATGGCACTGCCTGCTGTAGAACTATTATCTTTTCTTCAGTTGAACTGCATCCTTTTTGATCTTAAACAAATCAAAGAAAGGTGATGCCAGATGGTTTCTCCTCCTTGAAAAATGCTGCTTGCTTGGGAGTGTTACTGGTTTCAGGTCCAACTCTTGAGTAATCCTATAGGATGCATATGCAAATTGGATGATAGGCTGAGAGTATGGAGAGGGTACAGAACTGCTTTTTTTTTTTTTTTTTTAAACACATGCCAAAGAGTTTCTTGTGGCTGTGTGCAGATAAGGACTATTAAATGCCATTTGGATTTAATTTTGCCATTGAAACAAAATTAATTGCTCATCTAAGCTTGGGCTGTTGGTTCAGTCCTTCACTATATAGAAAGACATCAAGACTCTGTGGAAGAAACTGCTATTGAGGTGCTTTAGCAGGAACAGAGATTGATTGATGTTTTACACTTAAACCATTTCTCTGTTGAATTCATAGAATCACAGAATGGTTTGGGTTGGAAGGGATCTTTAAGATCATCTAGTTCCCAACTCCCCTGCCATGGGCAGGATCACCTTCAGATCAAAGCCTCATCCAGCCTGGCCTTGAACACCTCCAGGGATGGGACATCCACAAGTTCCCTGGGCAACCAATTAACACATTTCAGAAAAGAAGCCCCTCCTTGTTTATTGAAATTGGCTATGTTTAGTTGTATAATGGCAGATATAATTGAATTAATAATGGTAATTCTGACCCTGTATGTGTTAGCACTTTAAGTGTCCCTTAGGTTTTAGAAAAATTGTACCAGTTATCTGCTGCATTCCATCATCTGGTGTATTGGTCAAACTGATCTAGCATAAATAGCTTAAAATTGTTTAGAAGGGTTTTAATTAGTGTTTAACTTGGTTACTGTTTTACGTGAGCATTCTTTCCCAGCTTCAGCTTTGATGGCAAAAGGGAGTAGTCATGGTCTCATACATCCTCATTGGTGGTTTGGTGTTTTTCCCCAAGGATCACTACTTTTTTGCAAATGAAAATAAAAGATGGTGATGGGAAATAAATCCTTTCAAAGATGGTAAAAAAATATGGTAATGCTAGGCTCTCTCCCCCCTCTATCTCAACTTGTTTGAGGGGCAGCCTGTCCTTGGGAGTTGTAACCCGAGATAGTAACAGATTCCTCACCTTTGAAACAGCTGGTGGCTTTGCGGAGGATGAAGATGAAGCTTTAGTCTTGAGATCACTGCTGTAAAATCTGCATTTTTGGCTCTATTCCCCCCACAAAAGAAAGCAAACTCCATAAATGTTCTTTCAGGATATAACTTCCAGTTGAGTAAGAAATACTTTATGTAATCTAAGCCTATGATATGTGCATATGTATGTATATAAATAATAATCTTTTATCCTTCTTGGTTCATTCCACCTGCGCTCCCTTCCTTTAGCTCTTTAACTGTGTACACTTTCTGTTCCCACACAATAATAGGATTCTTGTCGTAAAGAGATTCAGCATACAATTTTGCTTCAGCATATGCTCAAGATGAATTGACTGCCTGAAAAGGAACCCCAAATACAGTAGTTTCTTTTCTATGCAATGAAAGTTCTTGTGAATTGTGGAGAGGGAATTAAACTTTTAGTTTTTAAAACCTGAAAAACATATATTTATTCTCTATTCTTGAATAGGTCCCTTTAGAATCAGTTAAGAAATAAAAAACAGATTTTTCTAGCTTTGTAGGAGTATGAATGAGAAGCTGAGACAGCACTGTTGTGCTGTTTGCTAATAATTACAAAGTCAAACACAAGAAATCACTTGGTTCACTGGCTTGTAGTTATTACTATGAGTTTATTCAAAAATAACCCTGCAATGACTGTGGAAATAAATGCACACTGAGTGGCTGTCAACCTGTATTACTGTAGCTTTATGTAGCTCCCTTATTGAGAAATAACTACAGCAATTATGTAAATGAGACACCCACTGCTTGAATTCTATAATGGAGGAAAGGGCAGCTCTGTGTCTTAAACTCGGGGATCTCTGCAAGGGGACTGCTTGAGATAACTGCCTCGGTTTAACAAAGCCCACAGGTGAGAGCAACCTTTGGAGGAGTATGGCTTTAAGTCATTACCAACTCCAACATTATTTCCCTGTTTTAGCTCATGAGGAAGAGAGAACCCTGAAAGCTTAGATGACAAAGCTGAGGTTAACACCTTCTCCTGTCAGTTCTTCCTCCTTTGATTTGCTGTGGGCCAGAGCTTTGCAGCCATCTTCAGGTGGTTCCATGTAGGAGCTTTGCTATGACAGGGAAAGGTGGCCGCTGTGCGAGGCTTGTTCAGAGCCAGCTGGTAGATCTTCCAGTAGTATTTCATGGAAAAAATTTGTTTCTTACAAGAATTGGAGGTCAGTTCTTTTTCCTACCAAAACTCTTAACATACACAGAAGCTTGAAATTTTATAATCAAAATAAAGGGAAAACATTTTCTGGTTGCTCAGATTTTGGGAGTGGGTTCTGTGGGGTTTTTTTTTTTTTGGAGGGGGTAGATGATTCTGATCAGCATCTGAATCTTGATGCTGATTCAAAAACTACTAAACAAACCTACTAAACAAAACTACTAAAAAAACCCCACTTCTATGATAAAACAAGTGTTGTGCTGTCACTTTGCTTGTGCAGTAGCCTTGTGCAATACAAATAATTCCAAAATCGTAGAATCATAGAATGGTTTGGGTTGGAAGGGACCTTCAAGATCCCCTTCCACTAGCCCAGGTTGCTCAAAGCCTCATCCAGCCTGGCCTTGAACACCTCCAGGGATGGGGCATCCACAGCTTCTCTGGGCAACCTGTTCCAGTGTCTCACCACCCTCACAGTAAAAAATTTCTTCCTAATATCTAATCTAAATCTACCCTCTATCAGCTTAAAACCATTGCCCCTTTTCCTGTTGCTACACATCCTGATCAAGAGTCCCTCCCCATCTTTCCTGTAGCCCACTTTCAGCACTGGAAGGCTGCTGTAAAATCTCCCTGGAGTGTTCTTTTCTCCAGGCTGAACAACCCCAACTCTCTCAGCCTGTCTTCATAGGGGAGGTGCTCCAGCCTTCCGACCCTTTTTGTGGCCCTCCTCTGGACCTGCTCCAGCAGGTCCATGTCCTTCCTGTGCTGAGGACTCCAGAGCTGGATGCAGTACTGCAGGTGGGGCCTCATGAGAGCGGAGTAGAAGGGGGGAATCGCCTCCCTTGACCTGCTGGTCACACTGCTTTTGATGCAGCCCAGAATATGGTTGGCTTTCTGGGCTGCAAGCGCACACTGCCAGGTCATGTTAAGCTTCTGATCAGCCAGCACACCTAAGTCCTTCTCTTCAGGGCTGCTCTGAATCCATTCTTCTCCCATCCTGTATTTGTGCTTGCGGTTGCCCTGACCCATGTGCAGGACCTTGCTCTTGGCCTTGTTGAACTTCACCAGGTTTTCATAGGCCCACCTCTCCAGCCTGCCAAGGTTCCTCTGGATGGCATCCCTTCCCTCCAGTGTGTTGACCACACCACACAGCTTGGTGTCATCAGCAAACTTGCTGAGGGCCCACTCAGTCCCACTGTCTATGTTGCTAACAAAGATGTTAAATAACACTGGTCCCAACACAGACCTCTGTGGAATGCCACTCAGCTGCTAGTTTATGTGGCAGTATGACTTTCCGTGTCCAAGACATCCTCATAAACTTGAAAGAGCTACATCATTATGTGCTACTACTCTTGAAGCGTTGCTCAGTATCTCAATGGCTATAAATATAAACGTGCTCAAGAAACAGCTGTTCTAGTCAGAGGATGTTACTTATCATATAACTTGTTCAAGCAATTCCTTTCTGAAATAAATAGCTGAAGATACATCTGCAGTTGGCTGATGAATTACCATGCAATTGCCCTATTTGGGCTGAAATATTTAGAATTTTTTTTTCTCCCTCATCTCATACTCTCTCTTGGTCTGCCACTATATCTGTACACTGCTCATTGAACTCTGGCGTAACTTCCTAATCATTGTTTAGTTCTGGCTTTTGTATGACTTAGTCTAATTTCTTTCTTATTTCTGTATGGTTTTGGATAGCTTCACTGTATTTTCTATGGGTTTAATCACTATGATATCTACCCAATAACTATTGGGTAGTTATAGAAGGTGTTGGAGCATCTACTTAGATGTATGAATCCACTTGCAATGCTGGAGACCTAACCTTTAATGGGAGAAAAAGGGGTTGGTTTTTCTCATGAGATCAGAGTGTTTAGTCTGCATGGGAATAATGTGAAATATTTATCTCCTAAAGGTGACTAAAGAAATACCTTTTAAGGTAATACCAAAGGCCAAGTTTTGGAGAAACTGTCAAACAGGTTTCTTTCATCAAATAATACCATGAACTTACAGAGCTATACTCTTAAGGCTTTGCATTAATTACCCCTAGAATGTAACTGAAGTAACAATAGGGAGAGGGGGAGTGCAGTGAGACAGGCAAAGACACTTCCCAAATTTTCCAGGTGTGCAGATAAAATATCCAGTAGCCTTGGCCACTTTCTGCCATTTAACGTTTTGTTGCCTTGTGGTATGATAAGCAGAAGTGTTTCATGCTATTGCTTAAATATATTTACCAGTTTATTATCATATATTTCAATTTTACAGAAGAAAGAAAATAGGTGGTGTTTTTTTATCTGTTAAACAGTAATATAGGCAATTGCCCCATAATTTCTGTAATCCTAAATAGTAGGATTTTTACAGACTGTTATCACTTAAGTTGATTGATGCTTATGCAGTATTAGTTTTATTCCATTTACTAATTAATCATGAGTTTTCTTTGATCTTCAGTGGCTAAGCTGCTGTGAGTCAGGGATTTCATTGCTGAAGTCGCCTTCTATGTCAAGGGCCTTTGTCAGTAACTTCATATGAATTTCTGAATGTCACAGGCACCAGGTTATTACACTTAATTTTAATGTTTTAAAAATAAGGCTAGCATTGTTGTCTGACCATTGTTATAGGAGGAAAAGAATCCAAGAAAGGGCCACTTTCAATACTACTTTTAACACCAGGAGCTTTACCTAGTCCTGCTAGATGCCCAAAGACCGACAGCAACTAATTAATTGATCTGCCTGAATGTGTTGCAATTCCTTCTTGCTTCCAGTTCTGGAAACTGATCTTGCTCTGCAGAAGATCAACTTACAGCTATGTTCTTAGTGCTAGGAGCAAATGTTTTGACCTTTTGTTCAGAGTTAATTTGTTGTAGCTGAGTTTCAGGGGGTGGGAGGAGAGAGATACAAGAGTGTATTTCAGTTATTGGAGGAATTCTGTTCCCCATTTATTTTAGGTGGGGAAACACTTCTTAAGATTAGCAGAAGAGGAGGATGAAGAACTTAACAATTCAAGTGCGGTTGACTGGTTCATCCTTGCTGCTAAGCAAGGCCGAAGAGAAGCTGTCAAACTGTTGCGTAGATGCCTAGCAGACAGAAGAGGTATGGGTTCTCTGATACTTTTTGCTTGCGTTTCCTACTTTACCTAAAATAATACTGTAGTCATTTTAACACTCAAATAGGGGTTAAAATATAATGGGAATGTTCATGGCAAAAATTATGTGAGTAGTTGCTGACGGCAATAATTACTGATACTTCTCATAAAAACATATATATTATTTGCTTGAATTCTTTCATGGAATTCCTGTTCATTCTTCCCTCCTCACCTTTCATTGAAGCTTCTTCTTTTTGACTGTGAAGGTCATATATAGCTACACACCACCTACGTATCTGCTGTTGTTTCATTCTTTTGCCCCTCTCCAACCTCTGTCCTAATTGGTCTTTCTCACTGTCTTCTCCCACTGTAAGATTCACATCTTCCTTCATGCTACTTCCCGTGCTTGGACTGGTCTCCTCTTGTCTACTGACTATCTGAACTCTGATTTAAAGAAAAACAAAACAAAAACTTTCATTATATTCTTGCTGCCTTTGACTTTTTACCCATACATGTCCATCTGCACCACCTTTATCCTGAGCTGCCATACTTCAGAAGTTAAGTGAGACATAAGTATAATGTGTGTCTTGCACAGTCTTTGAAGTACAGTTTAAACTTAAGTAATGTGATTAGATGGGCACAGAAAGGCATTTCAGTAATTTACTTAGGTGGTAAAGATGTGAATGAAACTTGAGAAGTTTCAGACGAGACCGAGAAAAATAAATTGTGGGGGAATCTGTAATTTCTGCATGGGTGTGAGATAACAGTGTCTAATGTATTTTTCTTTTCTTGAGGCATCACTTCTGAGAATGAGCAAGAAGTAAAAAAATTATCATCTGAGACTGACTTGGAGAGAGCTGTGAGGAAAGCTGCCTTAGTCATGTATTGGAAATTAAACCCAAAAAAGAAGAAGCAATTAGCAGTTTCTGAACTACTGGAAAATGTTGGGCAAGTTGACAGTGAAGGTTTGTTTGTGAATTGATTTATGGTATTGATAAAGTACAGACTTAGAGGCAGAATACAGCTACTAATCTGAAGGGCTCTGTAAACCATCAGGCATAAGATAAAAGTATATGTACGATCTACTTAGGGTCATTAACGCTGTTACTTTTCTTAACTCTTTTAAGAACTGTGGGCCAATAAAGTTAGTTCATAAAAGACTGCCAATTCTTGCTGTAGCTTGTGATTCAGTTAAGCACTCATACAAGTGACTAAATATTAAAAATATCTTAATTTGACACTTGCTGTCTTTGGAAAATAAATCTAATGGCTTCTCTGTGTTTGTTTTTTTTTTGTTTTTTTTGTTTCCCCTTGCATTAAACAGTCGTCTTGATGGTATCTTCCTAGATACTTCAGTTACAAACTCAGTCTTCAAGACATCTGGCGTACTCTGCCATTAAGGCAGCATATGTTTGCTATGCCAATGCTGTTCCCTTTTCTAGTGTAGTAATAGGAATGTAGAAAGCTATATAGCCACCTGTTACCTGTTTATATGTATGTCTTTTCCTGAATTTGAGGAAATGCCATTCTCCAGATATTGCAGCTCGAAGAACATTTCCAGTTATTGTTTGATCATTTTCATTGACTGCTTTGACTTTCCATAAACTTTATCATTGAACCAGATGGTGAGAAGCAACCTGGCCCACTCCCAAAGTCGGTGCAGAAGCAGAGAAGAATGCTGGAGCGATTAGTCAGCAGTGAATGTGAGTGCATGCTGCTTCCTTCAGTCTTTGACTGTGGTTTTGGTTTCTGTTTTGTTTTGCTAAGCAATTTTGTGCTGCCAGAGTAGGAATGTGTAGCAAGTTTGGATTGTTATGAACTGATACTGTTGCAGTCAACTTGTCTGTGATTAGCATACCAAGAGGGGTTTGCATGTCATTTGTTATTTTTATATTCTTGCCCTTTCATCACTTACAAGTCTATTCAGAAAAAAAAAAATTAAAAAAAAAATTGTGCTTTCAGTATTTTTTTGGTTCTAAACTTTAGTTAGGTAGTAAGCTTTCAGACAACAATAAGGTAATTCATTATGCAACCATTTAATGCAGACAGATCCCTCATTCTATTTGCCTTGCTTCTGTTTGTCATATAATTAATGTTTGTCTTTTCATATTTGTTCAAGAATTGATATAGAAAAGATGCACCAATATATTCCTTTCGTAACTTAGAGGAAGCCGAGTTTGTGCAGTGGGGAGAATTAAAAAACTCAACACCAGCAGGGTCAGACTTGTAGACCCAAATCTGTGAGTTTTGTAAGGTATAGTGGGGGTGGGGGGTTGGGAAATAAAGTTCTCCCTTGCCCTGCATGCCTAAGAAATGCTGCTGGGCCTTCAGGAGGAAAGTCAAATTGACAAATTAAGAAAATGTATTATAAACAGTGCAGCATGTATAGTTTTTCAAGAACGTTATCTAACATCAGGTTCGATTAATCATTGTTGGGAAAATCTTATTTTCTTGACATGCACTAGGTCATATGAAATAGTTCATCTGCAGTCCAGATCAGCTCTTGAAGAGCTCTTCTAAGTGTTGCAAAGCACATTATTCACCAATATATCTGTAGTTGAGAATGCGTGTAACTGGAGCATCATCTGGGGATTAGTGAGCCAAATCTGGGGGTCTGCAGGTTTAAGCTCCTTGAAAGATTAGATTTACATTTCATTTGGTCACTTTGGCCTTTACCTTCAGGCATTGTGGTTGTTATGCGGGCGACTTCTGAAAATAACATTCCTAAGAAGAGTGGAGTATTTCAGTTTTATGTTAACTTTCACAGAAGTAAAAGAGGAGGAGGGATGTGTGCCTGTGTATAGGAGTGAGGGAGTAGGTGACAGGAGAAATAGTGTTTTGGAGACCAAGCTTCTGGTCCTATCAAAACTTCCGTGAGAGTAGGTCAGCTGTTCTTGTGAGTCGTTTGCCACTTCTGGAAAGCTAGGAATAGTCTGCCAAGGATAAGACTGTTGTGTTTCACTTTACGATTATCGTATTGTAATGCAAATGTGTCTGGGTTCATTGGAGCTATGTTGCATTGGTGCTTAGTGGACACCAGTGTTACTTTCATCCCTTAGCTGAACTGGCATGTTCTGATAGAGCGTGAGTGCAAAGTAAGTAATTTTGTTCTGGAGTCTTCAGTAACTCAAAGAATATCAGAAAAGGAACTGGCTTTTTTTTTTTTTTTTAAGGCTTAAATGGCAGATAAAATAACAGGAGAGTAAATGAAGCTACATGTAAGCGTAGGCAGAAATTGATGTGCATATTTTTCTTCCTCTACGGTGGATGGGGGAGGCAGGGGAATTTGTCATAACCGAACTGAAGAAAAAAAATCTATGAATAATAAATAGAATCTACAACATACGCTTTTTGTATCAATTTAAGAGACACTTAGGTGACAAAATACTAATAACATTTAAAAATGAAAAGTTTTCATCAAACACTTAAAGTAAGAGTTAAGCTGTTACCTCTTCTCTAGAGAGCTTCTTATCTTCTCATAGATGAACAAGACAGCTGTTACTCTCCAGCATTTACTTCTCTGATATACTGATGTATCTTGCCAGCAGGAGCTTCTTCCTTCAGTTTTAGTACATTGACAATACTTGAAAGATAATTATTAAGCCTGATATATGTTTGCAGATATGAGATTTGGGGTATCCTTAATGGACGTATAAACAGCAGATTAGAGCTGACATTGGTAATGGGCAGTTGTTGCATACCTGAGAGTATACATGTCCTTACATTTGATAGGCCATCTGGGCAGAGTAAGTTAGTAACTCCTTCCCTCTCAGGATGTCTCATCGTCCTGTAAAAGTGCCGTTAAGGAATTTTTGTGAGGTTCTAGCCAGGCCTGCTTGCTGATTCCACACCAAAAAGGCTATCTTACCACTGTATATTTTGTACCAATAGGACAATAAATTTAGATGACACGTTTGGTATTTGGCTTGATCTGAACCCCACCAAAGACAGCTAAAGAGCCTCACTAATTTCTTTGTGCAAGTGATGTCACCCTACAGTCTGTGAATGATAAGAATAGTTAGCAAAAAAATTTTATTTTTTTTCTTGGGAGGCATGCCAGATGGTATTTTGTGGGACATATGGGTTCATGCAATGAGGGGGAAAAAAAAAAAAAAGTGCAAGCAAAAGGTAACATCCATGTTGTAAGATTAAAGCAAAAGATATATTGTAAGCTACTATTTTTCTATTGAAATCTTTCAGCACTCTTCTTCCTGTACCAGGCATTTTGACACAAATACTTAATTTTGTTCTGTATCTACAGTGTTTTCAATATTAAATGTTGATATATTTATATATAATTTCTATAAATGTAAGCATTTTTGTAAAATTAAAAAATTAATAGGCTCAAACCAACTAATCCTCTGATTTTAAATTTAGTGATGCAGTTTTGTTTTCTCTCTCTTTAAAGCCTTAAACTGGTATTAAGAAGGCCAGCTTTCATATCTTTGTATCAGCTGACCAGCTAAACTTCCTGCGTAGGCTGTGTGTTACTGATTTTTGTCATTCAAAAGTCTTTCATATCTACAGCAATGTCATTTGCTTTAGTGTATGGAAAAAAGTTGTTAATTATCCTCCTTTACAAACGACATCAAGCTTGTCTACCATAGATATCACAGAAATTATCTAATCCATGCTAATGTGCATGGATCATGCATAGCTAACTGGCTATGCAAAGAGTTTGAGGCAGCGTATAAATCATCTCTTGACTTGCAGCATCCCTACAGTTTTCAGAAGTAACCTCTTGCCTCCCTTCTGCTCACAGGAGTGGATAAGGATCTTCCAGGGCAGAGTGATAAATTTTGTCTCTGTGTGGAGCTGAGCAAAGCATATTTTGTTGCTGGCTATTTGTTTTAGATCATAGTTGATATTTTTTGGGGGAGGTCCATTGTATAGCCATATAGCATATTAAATCACTACACTATACATATCTACAAGACTAAATATAGGTTATGAATAATCGGATATTTCCCATAATTGTCTGTAACTTCTGAACTCATAAAAATGACGGTTAAATGCCAAGTCAGAAGTCAGTTTTTTAGTAATAACGTACAGATAACTTTCTTACAATTCTTTCTTTTCAATGTGGCTGTTAAAGATTATTCTCAAGAAGTTGCCAAAGATATAATAGCTTATAATTTAAAACTGTGTGACCTAATCCAGTAGTCTTTTTTTCTGTGGAATACATGCAGATAAGCTACATTCACTCACTCCGTTCTCCTACTTGCCGGTATAATAAACTTACCTACTAGTCTGACAAGATTTAGAGGAGTCATATGTTGCTGGCACAAACAGCTTCTTGTTTTCGGCACAGATCTCAGAACAAGTTGCAAGGTAAGCCTGTGTTATTGGTAGTTCAGTTTTTGAAGCCCAGAGTGGATCTTCTTTAATACCACAAAAGAAAATGAATATTCCAACTCATGATCAGTACAGGGTTGTAGTGATACTATTTGCTCAAAGTCTTCATTTTTATTTTTAGCTAAAACATTTATTGCTTTGGATGACTTTGTTGAAATTACCAAGAAGTACGCAAAGGGAATCATCCCATCTAACCTGATTATGCAGGAAGAGGAAGATGATGAATTGGCAGGGAAGACTCCTGAAGAACTACCCCTGCGACTGAAGGTAAGCCAGTGCTGAAGCAGTTATATTGAAGGGCTCTTAACTTATGCATTTCAGACAAGACAGAGGTGACTTGCATTTGACTCTCAAAGCTGATGTTTGGTCTATATAGGTCAGTACAAGAATTGTTGCTTTGATTTCTTTGGACTTGGCTTCATACATATGAGTTCATATATTTAAGAGAAAGGGGTAACAGGTTTCCCTGGAAGAGGGCAATCTCTCTTCACTACACCCCAGTGAGGATTTAAATGTCCCTATCATAACTGCTATATTTTTATTATAGATGTTATTATATGGTTCAGATCTTTCTTACTTAAACAGGAGCAAGCAGGTAGGAAAAAATTATCCACAGCCTTGAGGTGTGAAAGGGTTTTATTATGAAGGAATTAAAGAATGGTGGAATTTGTTGTCAGTGTTTTTTTTTATACCGATAATTCTCTAGGTAGTGAAAGGAGAAGACAAAATTAAGGTCCATGCATTCAGTACTGGTATAAATTTCAAGTAAGGTAGGGGGTTTCTAGCTGCTGATGTGAGGGGTTTTGTTATAATTGTTGTCATTTTGTTGTCCATTATCATATAGTAGGGGTGGAACAAAAAGGAGGAAGGGGATATCTTTTTCCAATTGTTTGAATAATATTCTGAAAGAGATGCATTTATGAAGAGGAACAGGAATACCTTCACTAATAGGCTTGTGCCCAAGTCATGGTGTGTGTTGCCCCAGTTCATCACAGCGCATGGATCTTTGCTGAAGCATACTTGGCGTTTCCCTTGAACTAATTAATATAAAAACATAAATTCTGGAAAAACATAAACTATCTCTTTAAATTCTGGAAAAACATAAAAAACTATCTCTTTATGGGGGAAGGTGGATTGTTTGCAGAATCTAATGTGCAGATGCAGTATTTGAATATGTGTTTGAAAAATCCTGTACCTTTTTATTGATCCTGTGTGAAGTGTGTGGTCAGAGGGAGAGGATTTGATCCAGTAGTTCCTCTGTCTGGTGACTGTGTTGGAAAATGCCACGTAAGACAGGTAGAATTTTACGATCCTGTACAGTTACTGTTGTGGAATTAAAAGAATTCCTAAACACGTAATTATAGTTAAAGATATTTCTGCTGCTTACAAACCAGATTTTGACAGCTGCATCCATAGGTGCTTGGGAAGAATTGTTTTAAAGGTAAACCACAGCTGTAAAGACTTCCTGTAAGTGCATATGAATCATATGCACTGCTTCCTGTAGTGTATATGCATATCAGAACATATAGCATAATTCTTGGAGAACAGTGGCACAGTGCATTAAAGCTACAGTAATCACAGCTCAAGTAATGACTTACGATAGTACAGAACTGCAACCGTGTAGTTTATCTTCAGTGTGAAGCTAGCAGAGCAGAATATTTGACTAGAAAGCCATTTAATTATATGTGTCAAAGGTAATGAAATACATCTTTCCTGAAATCAAAGTCGCCCCTGAGCTTCTTCTGACTGAATTAATCAAAATAGAGCTAATAATCTCAGACAAAGTAATCTCATTTTATTGGCAACATTTGTCTGAAATACAAATCTTTTCACATCAGCTGAGGTTAGACAACTGACTGCTACTGCTTCAGCTAAGAGTATCTGTGATGTAGAGATATAAAACTGCTCATAAATAAAATACTTCTTTCTCTTTTTCCAGGTTGTAAAATATCCGCTTCATGCCATTATGGAGATTAAAGAATACCTTATAGATATTGCATCAAAGGCAGGAAATACCATTGTTCCAACACATCATATCAATGCTCTCATCTTTTTCTTCATCATCAGTAATCTGACAATTGATTTTTTTGCCTTCATTATTCCATTAGTCATATTCTATTTGTCCTTCATTGCTATGGTGATTTGCACACTCAAAGTTTTTCAGGACAGTAAGGCTTGGGAAAACTTCCGTGCTTTGACTGACTTACTGCTTCGTTTTGAACCAAACCTAGATGTTGAGCAAGCTGAGGTGAACTTTGGATGGAATCACTTAGAGCCGTACATTTATTTTTTGCTCTCAGTATTCTTTGTCATTTTTTCCTTCCCAATAGCAAACAAAGACTGTATACCATGCTCAGAGTTAGCTACCATCTCAGTTTTTTTCACAGTGACAAGTTACATGAGTTTGAGCACGTGTGCAGAACCTTACACACGAAGAGCGTTAATGACTGAGATAGCAGCAGGTTGTTTATCCCTATTGCAGGTATTACCTGGGAATTTGGGCTACTTGAAATTCTTAGGTAAAACCTTCTTTACTGTTCCTGTAGGCCATGCTTTTGTGATAAATGTGAGCATCCCATGTCTTCTGTTTTTGTACTTGTTCTATCTTTTCTTTAGAATGGCACAACTACGGAACTTTAAAGGCACCTACTGCTACCTGGTCCCATATCTGGTTTGCTTTATGTGGTGTGAACTCTCTGTGGTCATTCTGCGGGAGTCCTCTGGCATTGGGCTTGTTCGTGCATCAATCGGTTATTTTCTGTTTCTCTTTGCACTCCCAGTGCTAGGTGTAGGCATTGCACTGATGTGTCTTATCCATTTCATTAAGTGGTTTGTGTCTCTGGAGCTCATGAAAATTGTAGTGACTTTGGTTTTGTGTGCTGTTCCGTTGCTCTTCAGTGAACTTCTCTGTAGTGGAAATGGTTAAATCCCTCACTCGAAGCTCGATTGTGAAACTCATTCTGGTGTGGATTACAGCTGTCGTGTTGTTCTGTTGGTTCTATGTGTATCGATCAGAGGGAATGAAAGTTTACAACTCCACCTTGACATGGAATCAGTATGCTTTCCTCTGCGGACCCCGGTCGTGGAAGGAAACTAACATGGCACGTACTCAGATTTTATGTAGTCACTTGGAAGGACACAGAGTGACGTGGACTGGGCGGTTCAAGTACGTACGCGTTACAGAAATCGACAACAGTGCAGAATCTGCAATAAATATGCTTCCACTTTTTATTGGCGATTGGATGAGATGCTTGTATGGTGAAACCTACCCTCTTTGTGACCCCAAAAATGTTACACTGGAGGAGGAAGAATTGTGTCGTCTCAAGTATTTGACAAAGCATAGCTGCCACATGAAAATGTTTGATCGGTACAAATTTGAAATAACTGTGGGCATGCCTTTCAGTAGCAAAAATGGAAGCAAGCCTATAGAGGAGGATGATATAACCAAAGATATTGTGCTGAAGGCAAGCAATGAGTTTAAAAAAGTGTTGTTGAACTTGAGGCAAGGAAGCATAATTGAATTCAGCACAATTCTGGAGGGTCGTCTTGGCAGTAAATGGCCTGTCTTTGAACTGAAAGCAATCACTTGCTTGAATTGCATGTCTAAAATCTTACCTGCAGGGAGGCATGTGAAAATCGAGCATGACTGGAGGAGCACAGTGCATAACGCCATTAAATTTGCTTTTGATTTTTTCTTCTTCCCATTCCTGTCAGCTGCATAATGAGTTCTTATATTGGTTCAGTGGTATCTTCAGTGTACGCTGCATTTACACTACCAAAGGTTCGGCTGCTTAAAAGAAAAAAAAAAAAAACCCACCACCTTGCTATAGCAATGCTCAAAATGTGTTCTGATGTAGAGCATTGGTTGAGTTATGTAAGTGTACACACTGTATCCTGACTTTAAACCCTGTATGACTGAAGTAATATGTACTAGTTTAATATTATAAATGAATGGAGAGGATTGCTGCTGACTAATTGCATGGAGACTATTTTGTCCAAAATGGATATATATTTGCCTGACATTAGATGCATTCACTTGCTTGATGTTAAAAGCACTTTACTCTTTAAATATTCACAATGTGCCCATTTGTATTTTCACAAATATGATTTAGAATAGGTAGCTGACAACAGCTTATGTTTCATATATTGCTTGTATTTATTTGGTGTTTTCTAAAAAAAAATTATTTTACCGTCAGTACCTGGTGGTGATATCTGCATATAGGACTCATTGTTTCACTATTTGTCCAGGAGACAGTGACTTTAGTGGTTTGTTTTGTTTTTTTTGAAAGGGCACACCATTTCACACCGCAGCAAGGTTGTAAAAAGTCCTCAAGCTTCCATTTGGCACTAAATATTTTGTACAAAATATGCTGTTTGTTCAGACTGGATATGATAGCTACACATAACACTAAGGTATAATCTATGCTAGTGTGTGAAGGACAAACACCAGAGAGTAAGATGGTACCAGTAATGGACAAGCCAAAGCAACTGAAAATAGTACCTAAAAGTCTACAGTGGAAACTGCAATAGTATTTTGGTTTAATAATTTGTATTGTGCAAATAAACATTAAAATAGAAACTTGAATTAACTTGAATTTGTTCATTACACTTTGATATTGTGAGCCGTCTTTTATGTTGCACTGATAACAGCTTTCACTGAAAACTACAATTCAGAATGTTTAAAATTTTCTGGTGTGTGATACTTGCAGTTGTATTTCACATTATTTCAAGCCAGCAGTAAAACTGAAGTATGCCAGGTGAAGTTTTTGTAGCTGTGAAATCTAGATGTGCTCCTTACTGCTGCTTAAATTGTGACTCACTACCTTTTTTTAACCATTTGATGACACTATTTCAGATAAAAAAACCTGAGTACTCTTCCACTGATGGTGCATTAGATCCTGTTTGTGTTTGCATATCAGTCATCACTGGGAGGTCAGGCCAGGGGGGAAGTGATATCAGTGGAAACTCTTGATAGAGGAGGGGAAGTTCTTGGGAAAATGAGGCATCTGGCTGCACTCAACTATGAACACGCTCTGCAACATCACCCCGGGCTGCAGCTGGGAAGAAGCCAAGGGCACCTGCAGGCATGCTGCCCACTTCCCAGGCAGTGAGCCAAGCCTGATGTTGCAGAGCAGAAGCCTCCACCATCCAAAGCCACATAGTTGTGTTTGAGCCCATCAGAAAATCTGCAAAGCAGAATTAAGTCTTCTGGGTGCTTTTAGTTTTAAAAACTGTCAGCCATCTCTATTGCCACCCGGTGTAGGTAAAGAAATGGTGTAAGGTAGCAGGTAAATGCAAATTTTGACATAGTTTTGCTTACCTGGTCCCATTTTGGCTGGAAATAAGCCAAATGTAGCCCTTTCTCTTCTTTTTAAATATCTAAACATTCTTCCTGGCTCTGAAATTTTAGCACAAAAGATGCAGAATTTTTTTAACTTTTTTTCCCTTAGATACATGTAATTGTGAAACTTTTATTCATACATTTGTCAGGGGAAAAAAAAGGCAACAGTCTTGGTATTCAGAATTAACGTTAAAAATTCTTCTGTTTTTAGCTTTTACTCTTTGTAAGGATGTCAATTTACTGAATTACTGTGGTGCATTTTGAATAAGTTATTACATATCCTGAAAAGGACAAATTGACTGGTGGGAAGTCTTGCAAGAAGAGAGAAGAGGGTATTTTATTGATTTCCTTGGAACAAGTTGCCTTTTAAGACAAGACAAAAGGTCTCATCCACGTACCTCAGTTCCCATCTGTAACATTATGAGGCTTAACTCCAACAATTCAGAGACTTTTATTTCAGCCTTTTCTGAGGAAATTGTTAGGGGATATTGGCATATAACTGTTACTACATTTGCAATCTTAGTGAGTTTTAGCTAATAATTCTAGTTCCGTGGAGGGGGAAGCTCTGTCAAGGATATTGATACCAATATTGGTCCGATTCCAAGTTATACAATTCCTCTCTATGCACTTAGGTGAAAAACAACCCCTGAATTAGCTAGATCCTGGGAGAAATTATTCACCTGCTCTGTAGTGACAGGTTGATGGGGACAGCTGAATTTGTCAGATGCTTCTTTCCAACAGAGGTGGAAACTTTTCAACACGAGCACACGTTTTGCATATGTTTACAGCTCTTCTGCATAGCTAAAAGGGAAAGACAAGGTAAATTTGACTTCAAGCCCTTTAATGCTAGTTCTCGAGTGTTCCTTCTTGATGCTTTTTTATTTGTATAGAAAAAAAGGATACACTAATGGTAATATGATCGACAGGTACTCCATCTTCTTGTTGATCTAGTGTTCAGTGTTCTGAAAGCTTTAGCAAATAAATCTTTATAAGTCATATCTTAGCCGACAATCACAAAATCACAAATACCTAACAAGCTGTTGCAATTCCAGGCAAGGTGTTTTTGCAAAGGGTGCTTCTATCTACTTCACATCTTGCAAGAAAACAGAGCACAAAAGAACTTTGTTCCACTCGTGTGCTACAGCTCTGTATTCCAAAACCCGTCCATCTTCTAGATTGGAAAAGAGAGACAGAATGTGGCAGCTGTTGTTAATTATTCAATTAATCCTACATTTATTATTTTCTTACTCAGTTTTGGAGACATGATGAATTATAAACAGTTCCAAAGATAGGTGCCCTTTCTCTAGGCTCATAATTCAATCTTTTGAATTAGTACTAATTAACTGAAGAAGAGGAGGAGGATATTACATGGCTATTGACACATCTAAATTAGGTTCAGCTGTTCTCCTGTAAGCTCAGCTTTAGCATTTCGAATATACAGAATCTAGAGTAAATATTCATTATTTGAATTTCATCCTCAAAGTAACATGAAAAAGTACTGCTTGTTCTCCAAACCGGTACATTCTTCTGTAAGTACAGAAAAACAACAAAACACATATAGAAACTGAATAATTTAAGAGCCCACTCTGGAATGACTAACAGCCTCTTGAAGTAGGCAAAAATGCAGAATTTATACTTCCAGAGGACATCAGTAGGTTTGTAGGAATTGCATGTGGTTTTGTTTCCTAGAACTAACTGATCTTCTCTGAAGTGCCATAAAATAGCTATTATTGATTGTAAATGTGCTTGCAATTTTTTCTAATACAGGCTAATAAGAATGTTACTATTGGCATAGTGCAGTGCTTTCTTACATGCCTACACAGCTGGTAAACTTGAGCCTTTGGCATTAAATACTATGCCACCTTCCAGAGGCACACCCATGTCTGTCTGCCTTTTGGCTTCTCTTTCCACTGAAAAAGGCAAAAGAAGTTTCAAGATCATGAATACTTTTGAAATCTATTGCAGCCTCTCAGGGTAAGGGTCAGGTACAGTAACAAATGAAGGAGGTTAAAAGAGGCTGTGCTCTGGTTGCAGCTTCACAGTTGCAATTCTTTGAACAGCAGACAGGTGTAGAGGAAAACCAGCTATTCAATCATTACTTTAGAAAAATGTTAATCCATGCAGCAAAAATTAGGTGGAACTCACCAACTTGTAAAGAGATCAACACCTGCTCTAGCAACTTCCTATGTACAATGCAAGTGTTACTTAAATGCAAATAGGATGCCTAGAAACCAAACAACACAATCACATTACTGTTTATAAGCATTAATTAAGATGGTTCATTTGTTTTCATGTTATTACTCAAAAGATTTAATTAGCTTTTATTCTGGAAAAAAAAAATCATTAGCATCCTCCAACTTCCTCTTATAAATTAGATCCTGATGTGGAAAAAATGAGAGTCATCTTCCCATTAAGGAGGGATGTTCAGTATTGAGAAAACTTGCATATTCATCACCTCTAATAAACCCAAACTTCAGGTTTGGAAGCAGAACAGGAACATAGAAACACTGCTTGCAACCTTCCCTTACAAAATATTTTGCATGGGTATGGAAGGAAATATACAGGATATCTATCTTCCCACTGAAAGCTCCAGGAAGCAGCATCTGTAAGATTGCAGCTTCACAACACTCATTTCAGCATTTTCACCCAACAAAAAATTTCATTTGCATTTGTGCAGTAAGTGATGTGTTTTATTGCACATTCTGATTTGAGTGCTCAGAGGGGCTGTGACTGCTGACACTGAAACCGAGGATCTTTGCAATCCTACTGGAAAAGTGTGTGTGTGCATATACAGTCCCGCTTCCCAAAACACGATAGAAACCAAAGAGCAGGAGGGTATTGATAATAAGCCTGGCAGAAAAGCTTTTGCGCAAGGCCTTGTGATTTGCACCAAGTGGACGCTCAGATCCCACACTGAGCTCTTGCTGCGCAGACTCTGGAGTCCTGAGGGTGCACCCGCTCTTCTGCCACAAAACCCTCGCCTTGCTTCCTCTGTAGCTCTGTCCAAGGCACGGGGCAGCTGCTCTGCCCCCCGTGCCACAGCTGCTGCGCCTCCAGTTGTGCTCCTGTGGAGTTGCCAGTGCGTCTGATGTTATTCCTGCTCTTGTGACGGGTGATACTTCTCTTAACCCTGTTCTTGAATCTTATAATTGCATGTCAGTGCATGTTTTAGAAAAACAAATTAAATTTTAAGAGAAAATGCTCTTTATGGGCTAAAAAACTAACCTTGACTGTAAAATCCCTTCAGTTTATAAGCCAAGGTTGTTGGCATGTCATTTGTTGTGAGGCTGCATTAGTCAGCGTTAGTGACATCTGCATTGGCTTTATGGAGACGTCAGTGACTGATGTACAGAGATAATTAACAATTCACATTTCCCATCTTAATTACTGGCAGAGGTTTAGTTCTCATCTGCAGTTTGATGCCAAAAGCATCGCAGTACGAGCCATCACCCCACTGTTGATGAGTTACACCTCTCCAATGAACACACTCTTCAAAAAGCCCGACAGTGCAGCCCGCGGGAGCCCCGCTCCCCTTGTCCCCCGGGGCACCGCCAGGCACT
>NW_010116690.1:0-8700 GCF_000699245.1 Pterocles gutturalis
TCTATGATTCTATGATTCTATGATATAGCCTGACACTTTAAGGTGATAAGCTCCCTTAAGTATTATGCCCAATGCATTTTGAACTTACCTATTTTAGATAGCTAACAATTCTACCTGTGAGGTGTATACCTATTTTTTCATGGCAACTTAGACTATATGCACTAAAAGATGTCTGTGGCAGGCTACTTTAAGTTTGGTGAAAAGATCATTGCTTCGCTGAAGTGACAAACTATATATTGCGAGCCAGTAAGAACTGGATCATTAAAGAGTTTATTTTCAGCAGCCAGAACAAGGAATGATGATGGTGGATTGAAAGATATGACATACTGTTGTACCTTAATGAATATTGAAGACTGTCTCTTCAAGAAAAATTGAAGACCATAGATGTTCCCATGTCAAAAAATAGATAAGCCCAAGGGGAAAATGGAAAGGGAGCCACGAGATAAAAATTGAACTGTTGAAATGTGGTGAGTGAAATGTGGTGATTATTGTAGTCATTATACTGTTGTCAATTAGTTTAGCAAGTATCTCTGGAAATGGTATTGGATGAAGAAATAATGGAAAACTTATTTTAACTGCAACCAGTTGGCTTACAGCAAATTAGATGACTAGTGACTTGAGTTTTCAACTCAAAGGTGATTTTGTTAAACTCTGAACTTCTGGATAAATACCTAAAATAAGCTCTGCAATGCAGAAAAAACCAACAACTCTCAATGAATTTTTCCCAAATACTTCTAGAGAAATAGAATAATAGTCATGAATCAAAGCTGCGGTAGCAGGTTTCAAACTGGAGTGTCTGTATATGTTCACTAAAAATATGGCTCTAATAATTGCAAGATCATTCTGTCCAGTATTTGTTACAGTGATGATGTACTGATGACACAGTACAATTTTATAAAACTCAGACTCTTTAATGTATTTTTGTTGTCTCTTTAGACGGTGGCTGTACTTCAGATGCATTACACTGCTGATAAATGATAGAATGCCTTTTCTGTTAGTGGCTTCACAGCAGAGTTTTATATTCTTACTGTAGCTAAAAAAACTTTGCAGCCATGCTGGAGACAGGGAACCTGAAATGCTTACTTATAGATTCAAGAGTAATTCAATCAGGTGATACAGTTTTAAATTTCATTCATCTCATCTTTGGTGATTCCACACACTGTTTCAAAAAGTAAGTCTTAACAATATTGTACTGAAAATGGAGACACACAGAAGAGTTTGGGTAGAATATAAGCCCATTTCAGATGTGGACTCTCACCCATTTTTTTGAGGAACCATAAACTGAAGCTTGTTTTGAGTTCACTAAATGCATTTTCCTGCCGTTCATTTCAGTTTATTATTTCTAATGGAAGAAAGATAGATTTCTAGAAGACATTTCACTAGTCAGAAAGTAGCTCACTGTAGAAAAAAGATATTTCTTAGGCCTACCTTAGCAAGCAATCTGGCACAACAAAAGCAAATCAGTTATGACTTATGTCCACCACATGCATAGTTTGAGAAGAGGTGTTCCTTCATAGCACACTTAGCCACATGCCTTGGACTAAATGTTCGGTGTGCACAAGGTGCAAGGGAGGTGGTTGAGGTTTTTGTGTTTCCAGTAGGGATGGAGATGGAGCTGGAATAAATCTTCCCATGTAGTTTCTCTTTGGTGAGTAGATGGTACAACTCTTCACATGTAGATTTCACAAAAGGAATTTTGTTTGTGTGCACCAAAGCTGGTCTTTGAAGTGAACCAATACCCATAAAGTCAGAATGACTGGAAGATTTGCTTCAGAATTGCACTGCCGCTTCAAAGCAAAATGTTAACATAGATGCAGCCAGTGAGCACTACTCTTATGGCGGAAAAAAATTAGCAGGCTCTGTAGTTGATTTAATTATATGGTGGGATGACTATTCGATAACCTACTGACTTTTTAAAATCACTTTTTCTGCTTTTTTTTTTTACTTTTTTGTGTGTTACCATTTTTGTTTATTTATGTAGAAAACAATAAGAAAGTATACCTTATACTTATAGCACACCCTATTTTAAAGTATCACCAAATCCTCAGTAGGCAAGAATTAGGTGCATTGAGATCACTATCAGTCTTGCTGTCTAGCTTATCAATTTATCTGTGTTGTCTGAGACTGAGGAGTGTCTTTTTATTCTATATACTTTTGAACGACACTTAGCACACTGACTGTCAGTACCTAGCAGAACAGTCCTATAAAATGTTAAACCTAATAATATATAATTTTGTAGAGGACAGCAATGTTATGATCATCTGTAAGAAAAATATAGGAATTTTGATTAGATACAATGAATACCTACACTTATATCTTGATTATCTGTACAAATAAAAATGTTATACTAGTTATGTTTTCATTGGAAAGGCTGCTAAAGGACACAGTCTTCTTTTTCCTCTTTGAATGTTATGGAATAAAAAACACGCAATCACTTCTGTCAAGTGAAAAGGTCCTTCGTAGGAAAACAGTAGTTGTTTTTCAGGAATAAGCTGACAGATCATTGGCCTTTGTCCTACATAAAATGACTTGTATGAAAATTACTATTTATTGCTGAATTCATAAGAGTTAACACTGACCATATATATTTCTTAAAAGAATATAAACACACTAACAAGAAGGCAATAAAACATATACACTAACATGTTATCCAATCCAATTCCAACTGAAAGGATTAGAAAGACTCCCACTTACTTAAAAAGGATTCAGTCAAGCCATAAGGGAGGCAGGCTTTTGAAGTTCAAGAGGTTTGTTACTAGGATGAATTTTTCAAACCATTACTAAATTAAAAAAAAAATAATAATTTTAAAAAGCAGCATTTAAGCAACCAGCAGAAAACCTGAAGCAAAGACTGGTAATCTGAATGCCATATTTTAATCAAATTTTACTGTAGCAGATAACACAATTGATGATACACAGCTCATGGTATAATTGCCTGAAATTACTGATATGATTGAAACAGAGCAGTAGCTATATACTTCTGCTGTTTGTCTGTCCAAACACAGTTTCTAAAACACTATGCACTTCTAACATAATGCAGGACAGAGTACTTTCCTTTTGCCAGCCAGGCTGTAGGAACTCTGGAGCTGCCAAAACAGAGCAGTTTATCTATCCTGCCACTAATGATGGCATGTAATATATATTGTTAGGGGAAGACAGGCTGCCTCCACTGCTTTGTGGTGCTTCTGGTCTGGATTGAATGAATACTTTTCAGAGGAAGAAAATGGTATTTTTATCTATTTCCTGAAATAAGTCATCAGCTTAACACGACACCAGAAACTCGCTTGAAGTATCCAGAGCATTAATGTCAGTATCTCTTCAAATATTTCTCTCACCACAGAGAATTAATAAAATCAATTAAAATTAAATTAAAATATTAATTGATTAAACTTCTTTAGACAGTGTGAGGCTTTCAGCAACATGCAATAGTATTTGCCTGAACCTAAAATGCTGCAATTCCAGTTCTTTACTCTGCAAGGAGTGCAGGAGAGGAAAACTATCACAGAAAGAAGAAAAATATTCAGTTGCCCTGGATTTATACAGAGCTAAATTTTGCAAAATGCAGAAAATTGAATTATTGCTGATGGTCATAGGCACTTGTCTAATAGCACCCCTTTATAAGAACACCAAGTGTGTTTAGTGTGCAATCAAATAAATTGGATAACCAATTCTGTTAATGGCCTTGTACTCACTGAAGATTCAGCTACTTTCAGGTATTCTGCATGTTTGGCTTGTAGTGTAAAAAGAGTAGGTGAACTCTGCATTGCTTCACACTGTTCCACGGATGAAAAAATTACATAGGCTTGGCATACATACCTGATTAAACTTGACCTATAGCAGTTTTTCTGTTACCTAAGTAATACATGGAAAATGGGAGGAGTGGGAGGTTAGTAAGTTTTAAGGTATTGAGAACTTGGTTTGATATTTAACAATTAAAGATTCAAATCTAGTTGGCATCACTACAATGTTTCTTGAGAAGAAGTGTTAACGAATAAATCTGTATACCACCATTTGCTCTGCACTTTTGTCCTCTCTTTGCCAAATCCCATTTGTGTGCTCAGCACTGTAAACTGATTACTCCCCAAATCAAGCTAATTGACCAATTATCTGAAAGTAAAGGTAAATTAGACATTGCAAGTATTGCATAATTAGATTTGCTGTCAGTTAATCAACTACTACAGATAGAGCACATTCACAAAGGTATATCAGCAAGAGGAATAAAACAGACCTATCTCAAAGTATAAATTGTTAAACATTATTCTGCTAAAAAGGATTGTTTTCATTATTCTTTGTTTTGATTGTTATCAATATTGCTATATTGTTATCAATAACAACCCAGTATATAAGTAAAAAAATTATTGTCTTTTCTAAAACTGACAGAGTGAGTGAGTGTCTGAGGTGGCACATGGTTCTAGACCCCTCTTGTGAGGGCAGCTGAGTTGTGGAATATCACATGTCCAACGCTGAGCAGGCAGCAGGAGATGCACACGTAAGCACTAGCTGTGTTTGGGAGAAGGACCAAAGCTGATGGGGATCTATAGGAAGCAGGTTCAGGCCCCATAGACACGGTGCTTCCCCAGCTGATCAGCAATCTCAGCCGTGAATGGTAAAAAGGAAGGGTGTGATCAAGAAAAATCTTTTGATCTTTCAAATTCTTCCCTGTGCGGGTGCCCTGAGCTGTTGTCTAGTCAGCAATCTTCAGCCTGTCCAGGACTTTGGGAAGATACTTAGTTCATTCTAGATTTTGGATGGTCAGAGCAGTTGCAGTACTAGCTCAGGTTGTAATAACTTGCAACACTGGTTTAGCAGGTCAACATTATCTATGCATTGCCATAAATATTCAGTCTTTGTCCAATTGTATAAAGGCCCCTAGTGGCGTAAAGGATTTGAGTGGCTTTTGTTTTATTTTAGTCCCAAAAACCCACTTTAAAAATTTCACCTATATGCCATTCACGAAGAAGTCCTGCTGACTCAGGTTTTTACTGATAAGGAGGCACAACTATACTTTTCTCATTACAGGGTGTCTTTTATGGATAAATGCATTAAAATTGCGAAATCATGCAGTAATGTACATCTTATACTTATCACTGTTGTTGACTGAATGCAAATTCATTTCCCAGATGAGTCTCCCAGAAACTCAGATTATCAGAGGACAGGAGAGGAATCTTGCCATTCAGTATCAAGATATTCTGATATTATTACACTGCAGCAAGACTGTTTCTTGCTCATTTAGTGGCATCCACCAGTTCAAGAGTTAACATATTTCCTAGTAATTTTAGAAATTCTCATTAACTATCATGGTACAATTTTAAAGTGTACTGCATGGTTTTAAAAATTGTTATCTTCACATAGCTGAGTCTCGTATTCTGTTAATGTAAAGCACTTGTACTAGGTATGTTATGGGAGTCAGAAGTAAATTCTAAAAGTAACGTTATGTCAGTGTAAAGGTCCCTTTCCCCAGAGGCAAACTCTTGCCTATATTTAGTATTATCTGGAGATATCTGCAAATGTCATATACAGACCTTCTGTTTTCACTTGACCACTCCAAGCTGCATACAAGGTAAATATTTAGCTAAATGCTCTTCCTTTTTTTATGAATCCAAACCATTTCCTGCCCAAAGCCCACTTCGTAGTCTCTGCAAATATTTCCCTGTCTGGCTGTGCAAAGAGCCTTACCTGACTGCAGTTTAATAACTTTTTATTCACCTCTTTCAAAACATAAAGGTCATTAGGGTGCTCTTCTTCTTTTCCCTCCCGAGCTAAAAATTATTCTGAGGACAAATTTAAAGCAAAACCCCAAAGAGTAACATGACTTAGTGTTCTAATATTTAGCTAAGACTATTAAACTCCTTTTGTCCCATCTGTCCCAGAATTTTAGATATAGAACAGATTCTACATAGCAGCTGGTGAACTCTGTTGATCTCTAAAACCAAAAGGAGTTTTAGGACCACAGGAAAATCCAGGCTGGAAGGGATCTCAGGAGGTCTGCATTCCAATATCCTGCTCAGAGTAGGGTCAGCTGTGAGGTCAAACTAAGTTGTTCAGGGCTTTTTCCATTGCGATCTTGAAGAACTCCAGATCAGCAAAACTGTTTTGGACAACCTGGTCCAGTGCCTGATTGTCCTTGTAGGAAAAAGGATTTGTCTGAACCTTTCATTTCAGCTTCTGCCCATCATCTCATCCTCCCACCATGCCCTGCTTTAAAGAGCCCAGCTCCATCTTCTTGCTGACCTACCCAGAGGTGTTCTTGAAGCCATCTCTGCCTGAGGCTGAACCAGGCCTGCTTCCTCAGCTTCTCCTTACAAGGTGAGTGCTCCTGTCTCTGACCATCTTGGTGTCCTTCCACTAGAGGCAGTCTAAGGAGTGCTGAGTAAAGTGAGATGATCATTTCGCTCCACTTCCTGTCTATTCTTCTGTTCATACAGACCAGGATGTTGTTGGCTCTCTTTGCTGCCAGGGCACACTGCTGGCTTATTCTCTGCTAACACCCCACTCAAGCACCAGCCTGCATTGCTGCAGAGGACTCATCCTTCCAGGTGCAGGACCTTGCACTTGTCCCTCTTGAATTTCTTAATGTTCTTATATGCCCACTCCTACAGTCTGTCTAGGTCCCCACCAAAGGCAGCTCTGCCCTTGAGTGTATCAACAGATTCACACAGTTTGGTGTTGTCTGTAGTCTTGATAATGTGCACTCCATTGCCTCCTTCAACTCAATGATAAAGCTTTTGAACGGGATGGGTCCCAAAGTAAAACCCTACAGTACTCCACTTGTTACTGGCTCAGCCAGTAGCTTCTCAGACCAACCATCCAACCATTTTCTTATCCATCTAATTGCTCCTTCATCCATACTGGAATATCCTATCTTGGATCCAAGAGCATTGTAGAAGACAATGTCGAAAGCTAAGGTCATAGAATCATAAATTAATAGAGTCATTTAGGTTGGAAAGGACGTTTAAGATCATTGAGTCCAACCATAAACTTAACACTGCCAAGTCCACCACTAAACCATGTCCCTAAGAGCCACATCTACAAATCTTTTAAATACCTCCAGGGATGGTGACTCGACCTACCCGTATTTTCAATAAACTGAAATCTGTCCTCCTGGGCCCTGGGGTCTGTAAACTGCCAATCTCCCTCCTCATTCTCTTCATGATACTGAACTTCACCATTTCATGGTCACTATAGACAGGGCTTTCATGGCTTACCACATCTCCAGTTGATTCTCCCTTATCAGTGATTAGCAGAGCCAGATGTGTGTCACCTGTTTGGCCCCTCTATCAAGAATTTATTCCCAGTCACCATCTGGAAATCTTGCTGACTGCCCTCATTCTGTGATGTTTCCTTTCCAGCAGACGCCAGGGAGTTAAAATTCCCTATGAGAACCAGTGTGTGCAGCGCAGAGACTTTCTTCAGTTGGTTAAAGAAAGGCTTTACCCATTTCCTTACCCTTATCAGGTGTCTGCACACTGGAGTAGTGATGTTTTCCCGCTGGTGCGGACCTTCTGCTCTGGTCCATAGCTGACCAGTTCAACAAGGGCTCAGCTCTCTGAAGTTCCAAGCTCCCCAAATTCTTTTTTAAACAAATTGGTGGTGAAGAACTTCTAGCAGCCTCCACAGAACTCAATAGGGAGTTAAAGGTGCTCAGCAGCTTACAGGCTCAACCCAGACAAAAGAATAAAGCATAGCACCCAGTGAGGAAAGGTTTCTTACAAGGGAGTCCTTCTTTTTTTTTTTTTTTTTGCTACACCCACCAATTAGAGACCTCTCCCCTGGTCTACCAGAAGCACTGAAAGTCTTGTGAGTCTGTATCCATTCAGCAAATTAAGAAACATATGGGGGGCTTTTAACTTGCTCAAGAAATCCCAATCAATTTCAAAGTTAGTGACTCATGAGCCTTTGTTGAATTTAGTGCAAGAACAAACAGTTGTTTCAAGGAAATAAACAGCATGATCGAAGGTACAAGCTTTAATTAAATAGTTACCTGGAGGGGGTCTGCATACAGATTAGTTAAAAAAAAAAGAAAAGAAAAGGGAAAAAAAAGTGTGCTCTCAATATGGTTATCTTTCTTTTTTGAATCTTTGAAATCATAACATAACAGGTAAGAGAATAGTAACGTGAGGGCCTGGAGTCCAATGTGGCTCCTTCAGTTGTGCAGGTTCCGAGAATCTGCACAACTCTTCATCTAGTCCTCAGTTAGAGCTATCCAACACCTTCTTTTGATTTCACGGAAACTAACACTAGCAAAAGATAGCTATGCTGGTAAAGATATGACCCTTTCAGACTAAGTAGCTCAACAGTAAGGCAGCTGAACAGAATAGTCCCTGAATAGTCACCTTCACTTTACAATGTAAAGAGGACTTGGGTTTGCAGTCATTAATAAATTTTACTAGAAAATAAAGCAGTTGTAATAAATGCTACTCCTAGAATAAATCTATAAAATCCCATTGAAAATTCCCTTTCTTAAAATAAAAAAGAATCTTCCCTTAATGCCTTCCAGAACTCAATAAAATATTCATTGATGTTGAAAGGGTGGAAGGGAAAATCTCATCACTTGTGTTTGCTCTTTTTCCTTAACTCTTACCTCTCATACTCTTTTCTCAAACATAAAGGTGATTTATAAAGATTCTTTTTTTTTTTTTTTTTTTTTTACTTTGAGCTTTAGAAGTGAATTTATTTGCCATTTATAAGAAATACATTAGT
>NW_010116690.1:8731-19109 GCF_000699245.1 Pterocles gutturalis
CTGCTGTTTTCACTCTGTGAAGGACAGTTATGATGTCTTTATACTGACCAGTTGCAGATGAAAGGCCCCAGCACAGCTTTGGGAAAAAAGTAGTGGAGAGTGGTTGAATGGGTAATCAGCTCTATGGCTAAGCTATGACTGTGTTAAAACACGCCCTTAGACAACCTTTTGAAAACCTGATGTAATAGAACTATATGGATCACTCCAAAAGCAAAACTAAACTGGTTTCATTCATAGTGGACTCGGAAGAAAATATTATCTCTGCCTGAAAAGTCAGTGCCCTTTCATCTGAAGAGCACTACAGTGGTCCTTCATCTCTAATCTGACATCTAATTTTCCCAGTCATTCTTCATAAACTAATTTTTTGGCCTTGGGTTTATTCACATCTGCCTTGAAATACAGTACCTCTATCCAGACATTTTACTTTAGCTGAGCAGGCAACTAACACTAGTGCTGCGATATTTGCGTCTCCTTACCATCTCTATTACAACAAAGATCCCTGTCTCACAATTGGATCTGTGTTGGTAGATCCTTTCTATCTAGAAGCAGCCCAACTGGCTTAATTAACCAAATAAAAGGCAGTCATAACCAAGAAGAGTATTAGTGTCTGGATCAGATTTGTATGGGATTTAGTGAGATACAACACAACTTTTCTTCTGCAAAGGATTCTTTTCCCTAACTGGACTGACCTTGAATTTATGTATTTTTTTTAAAATAACATTCTTCTTTCTTACCCTTTCTTTAATTTTAATTCCATGTTAGATTTTAGTATAGAATAGTACTAAAATGATAGAGCAAAATACATGTGTCAGGCTTGAATGGATGAATGTAGTGTTTTACCTTTGAAAATTATGCCCAAATAGAATTCCCAAGCTAAAAATTCCAGAACTTTTACAGCCAGCCAACATGTTCACAAAGTAAATTTGTTCTGTTTATGGTCCTATAGAATACTTGCAATTCTTCTGGTTTTACTCTCTGTTCTTCTCCACACAGCCATGCAAAAATCTGAATTTACTCCCAGAAACGATCATGGAATTTTCACATTAGTTTCCATGATAAATTTACAAACAATTTATGAGAAAATGTTAATGACAATTATCTGGTTTGGATTTCTAGAAGAAATCTTTTTTAGACTTTTTAAAAGGCAGAGTATTCTGAACCTAATTGCTAGTAAGGAGGAAATCCCATAAAAAGAGTGCTTGCAATGTGCACAGGAAGTGGGAAAATAAATTGAAGCATTTCAAACTAAAAATTAGAAAGTAATATGTTAAATTTAGTTAACATGATAGTAATAATATAGTATTACCATTAAAATTTCATAGAATTAAATAAGTAATTTTAAAACATACTATGAAAATAAAAGAACTGACATTTTATTGAGTTCTGATCTCTACACTGACAGAACAACCACACTCCTTTGTGGTGGTCTTGCATGTGAATTTTGTTCTCATTTGGCTGTTGAGATTGTCCGCTCTGTTCTGAATAAGGCTGACTTCCTTGTTACTGGGTATACCTCAAATATATGTTGGAAAGCCACATTTCAGGAGAACTATTCTATGATAATACCTGTCTTTACATCTGATGTTTTTCACATTTTATAGGATATCTATAACTTTTCAATGTTCTCTGAAGGGGAAATTGTTTCTAATATTATTTTACATTAAAAAGATTAATATTAAGTAAACAATGCTACAATTTATGCCTCCCAGGCAGTGCAGAGGGTAAAAGTTTACATTTACCCATAAAAACACTCAAAAGCTCTGACAGAATTTAGCCTCCAACAGCACTGGTGCAGGTATAACCCAGCTCTAGTCCCATGGTATAGCCCATTACATTCTGAGGTTGTATTAACTATATTTATAATTCTCTATAAATGTTCATATTGCACTGACATTTTTTTTTTTTGGTAATCTCTTTTACACTTTACCTGGTGCATGCCAGTGACCTTTCCCCCCATGTTAATGGAATAGCACAGTGGTCTCAAGTTTTATCTATTTATAAGTTTATCAAATTTATTTCACTTGCGAGAGATATCAGGAAATATTTACAACCTCATATTAAGTATGAAAAACTGTCTTAATATTCCAAGGAAAGGTTATGTTTGCAGCTTTCGTGTTTCTATATATCTTTAAAGCTACTTTTTTATCTATGAGCTCTCTGTAAATGTTTACAACATTCCCATTAATGTGTCATCAGAGTATTAGCTGTATGAGACTATATCTCTTGTGATCCACAGAAATACTTAAAGGAGTGTTGTATTAGGCCCTAGATGGCTGGCAAGTATTTCTGTTTATTGCCGGTTTAATTTATTGCATAAATAAACTGACCTTTCATATTTTTCTTCACCGGGAAGAAATTATAAATGAGAGTCTTGTATTTTAAAAAAGACATTTTGATTAAGCATTTTCACAATCCTTTTTCAGTGTGAATCCTTCACACTGAATTCTGCTTCCACTTCTTCAGTCTTCTCTGTGAAAACACGAAGCGAACACTGGGCCAATCGTCCTCAAGTCAAAAGTAGAAATTTTACTACAGTAACAATCCTCTTAATACAAGGATAGAAACTACTGAATTTGCTACTCATCTCAGATTGTTAGACATTCATTGTGTGAAATTGGCAGCTCCTAAACCTAGCCTATAACAGGGTTCAACTACACACAGCTGGATATGATGATTTGAGTGAAAGATGTGTCATAAGAATGAAAAAGGCAGGAAGTGCCAACAGTATGAGTAACAAGGAGGTTGAAATTCTGTCTTCCCATAAAAATACCCTTGAGAAGGAGTTTCTCTGGAGAATACTGAGGGATGAAGAAGCTCTGCAAGCCTCAGATGTGTTTACGCATTGAAGTAGGAACAAATTCTATTCACCTTGTAATTCCAAATGCACTCTGTATTTTGAGTTGAAAATGCCATAATTTCCCAGACAGGGACTTTTTAGCAGGAAGGGTCTTTCTGTCTTTCCTAACATCTAGTTAGCTGCCCATGGTTTGACTTGAGATCTGAAATTGCTGACATATGTGCAACGTTCCCTAACCTCTTGGTCTGAAAAACAATCTTGGATAGTTCTGCTCCGATTGTTATCTCCTTTACAAAAATCATTCAAACAAACCTGTTTAATTTTACATTACAGAAATTGTCTTTCCTGCCTACTAAAGCTTACACATCCTCATGTGTCAGTGAAACAATGATCATTTCTACCATTTCTACACATGGCTGAGATCTGCCTTTCCCATAGTGGTTGTAGGAGTCTCTTTCTGAGCAGCACAGTATCAAATTCATCTGTAGCCTGTTTTGTTCTGAAGGCAAGGACACTCGTATGGCTCAGAGCAAGCTCTTCACATTACTATGACATAAAACTATTCAGAGCATGCTTAAATTAAGAAATTTCCTAAATCAGTTTCTGCACCAAACTATTAGCATCCTGTCAAATGCCCACAGAACAACTGTTCCCCACTGGTCAGTCAGCTGCAGAGTATTTTCAGTGGTGGAACACTGGTATTGAAGAGTGAAGAACAACGTAACTGGGTAACAAAGAACTGACTCAAGAGAAGGGTTTCCAATCAATGTTCCAGCCACCCTTCACCCACTGTGCTCTTACTGACAACATGTGAAGAAGTACATATCTACTCTTGTTCGGCTGTTGGTAATTGCAAGACATCTGAAGTCAAATCATCAACAGCTAACTAAATGTTTAGGGAAATAAAAAGACTGTTTCCTCGTAAAAAGGCTCTGGCTGAGAAATTAAGGCATTTTCAAATCTAAATGAACACTTTGACAAATTTCTGGAATGCTGTAGGACTGTAAGATGAACGGCAATGACTTAATGGAAATTGAGTTAAACACAGGCGCACAGGCTGAAAGCTCTCATTAGCACAGCTGGGAGCACGCAGTGAAATAAAATGTAGAAGTATTTTATAACAGCATTTTGCCTATGAGAAATCCCTGTGATATAACCTAAATTGCAGTAGTCTGCACATTCCAGAGTGTGGGGGATGACAGAAGAAATTCCCTCTTTCTTTTATGGTATATATATAGTTATAACACACAAATCTGTCCTTAAGTCCAAATTTTGTTGTGTATCATTACAATATTGCCTTCTCAGGAGACTTTATCCCAAGTCTGATGAGTAACATAGAAGGTAAAGAAAAAGAACAAATAATTTATAATAATAATTAGCAGTAGCAACAATTTTTAGAATTTGAAATCTCAAGTATCAAACTAGTCTTTGTAAGCAATGATGACTACAAACAACAGAAGACTTGCATCTTTTAAATCATATTAAATGAAAAGTGGAAAAGGCAGTGTTAATACTTTATTAGAAATAAGTGGTGTAATGAATAGTCAAAGCCGCAGGAAGGATACACTACTGACCCTAATTAACGGCTACATTAAGATACATGTACTGTGCAACTGGGACGTGTGACTGCAGCATGAGAAGGCGTATCAGCCATTTTCAGTCTGCTTAGTCCGTGTATGAAATACAACAGCACCATGGCACGCACACCTTAGTGGAAGCTAGCAAAAAGTGTACAGATGTATGTTCTCCGAATCCATCCTGAAGTGGTGCCCCAGCGCCTGCACCGCAGTCACAGGTGCAGTTAGCGCGGCAGTGCTCTCCTCACCCTACAGCCGTGCTTTCAGCCACAGCACAGACGTACTCTGAAGATAAGCCTTCTTACGCATATTGTGGTCACACCTCACAATCACATTGCAAACATACCTTAAAGCTGCCATTTGGCATGCTCAGTGAGACTGTCTTACGTGCAAAGACGCTTTTGTTTGCTGGCTAGAAACTCCCTGCCTTGAGTGTTGCACTAAACTTGATCCCTCCAGGCATCGATCTCTCTTTATGCAGCTCCATGCATCTACTTGCAGTTAGCTATTCCTAACACTAGGGTACGATCTCTTCTCCCAAGGGCAGACAGTCTCATTATGCATTTCACAGAATCATAGAGTCTTTTAGGTTGGAAAAGACCTTTAAGATCATTTGTACCATCTGACTTTGTAACTTTATCTATAGAAGCAATATATGGGTAACTTCAGAACAAGTGAATATAAAACATTAAGTGCAACAGGCTGAGGAAAAAATCTGCCACTTCAATCTTGTGCTTGCCAGATCCCTTCCACAAGTAAATGTCATTCAGGAGTGTAGCTGTCAAGTCAAAAGGTGGCCCGTGCAGTCCCAGGTGCCATGCATCAAAGTGTGTCCATGGAAGCTGGGAAATGCAGTGTACAGGTGTGCTGTGCACTGAGTCCTGGGGGAGCTGCCGGAGCAGCTTCTCTTTCCCAACAGGGCACTGCGAAATGCAGGGCTGGCTCTGCTGCTGAAGAGCATAAGGGAAGGAGGGAAAACAAGCTCTGGTAGCACAGCTCAGCTTCCAGACAAATTCTTCTAAACTGATACAAAAAAGTTATCTAGGCTTATGCCCTGAAGCCTGTCTGTTAACTGAACTCACTGTGAAAAGTAAGGTTTTTTACAATAGATAAATATTCAGCACAGTCTTGAGTTCTGTTTCTGAAAATCTCCATAGAGGTGATGGAGAAATGAAAGTGGAAACTCTCAGCTTGGTTCTCATCTCTCAGAAAGCTTTAAATGCAAAAGTGGTGTTCCAGATTAATATGTATTTTCATGTACATATACATATACACATACATTCACTTCTTAAATTTCTATAAAGTTGCAAATAATTGCAAAGCCAGGTGAGGAAACAGGGGTAAAAACAGAGTCCTTCCCCCTTGCTTTGGAAAAAGACTGTGGCTAGCAGGATTTGAAGACACTTTGTAGACTTCCCCTTTCTAGCTAAGATTTTTCAGCAGTTCCCCTTCGGGCAGTAGTGGTCACGCTGGGCAGCACTGACCTCTTTTCTTCTTTTCCTGGGACAAGACAATGCTTAGAATCCCTTTGCTCTGACTTCAGGGCACCACATCTGGAGTACTGTTAATTATTTCTCTTGGTCTCAGGGACAGCAGCAACACCTGAATTTCTTGTACTTCCTCATGAGCCTCTGGCTCTTTAACATTTATTCTGAGTTTGGTTGACCTCTGCTGCCTTTATGTATCTTTAAAGTTCATTCCTGTGCAACTGTCAATATGTCTGTTTTGCAGCTTTGAAATAAGAAGCTTTAGGGTGACTAAAATAACGCTTGTAACTGTTCAGTCAAGTGTGTTGGTGATCTTGCTGTTTTCGGTTGACTTTTTACTAATATTGCATCTATTTTCATCTATATCTTTGGGAAATACATTGCATTTTCTAACCACTTTACCTTGTGATTCACAAAGCAAACTAAAAGGTAGAAATAGTTTTGGGGGACAAAATTTACCTCAAAAAGATATTTGCTGAACCAATATTTTGTTTACTCTTCAATCATTTATGATTATACAATCAGCCTTTCCCAGAATAATCCAAGTGGTATCATCATAAAGCAGAAAGTAGATCTTAAGTAGTGTAGAATAGCTTCACTATGATACTGGAACAGAAGTAAGGCCCTCAGTGCAAACTATATAAAATGCACAAGTAATTGAACGCTGAGATTGAGGTTAACTTCTAGAAGAGTTCCTAAGGAAACAAGTGAGTGTCATGGATCAGTTTAATTCTCTGATGAGAAGAAACATGACTGTTATCTAATTTGTCACATTATATGTGACATTCTCATCTGAATACAGATGCTGGGGTTCTGGCACTAGCTCTGTTCCTGCTTTGGCCATTATATGTCATTACAATAGTATGGTAGGTCTAATATAAAGATTTTCAGATGTCTTTTCCAGTTTAGGACCACAAAAAAATGCCCATGCTGTGCTTGATTTTCATCAGCTCCATGCTAAGAGTAAGCTGAGAGGGGTGCAAAGTCAATCAGTGACCTCAGGTGGGGTGCGGTAAATTCATCTGCTGCAGCTCAAAAGAAGACCCTTCCTGTTCTCTAGCTTATGGCGTAGGATACATACAGGCTGCACAGACAGCATGAAAAGAGATGAAAAAGGGCATGTTTGTTGCAAAAAGAAAAATAATCTACTTTATCCTCAGAAGGCCTTGCCTTTCAAAACTGAGTTTGCAATGTAAAGCTGTCATGTTCTCCATCTCCTTGGGTGTCTTTTAGACTGTCTGGAGAGGCAAAGGACCAAATGTAGCCTAACCAGTTTCCTCACAAAGATATTTTACCAGTCTGGAAATGTAGCTCAGCTGTGGGCAGCTGTGCTCTGCAGCAGCAGGAGATGGTTAGCAAGCATTTCGTAGCAAACTTCATTCCTAACCACAGAAAGCCACAATCTTCCCTCTGAAATGAAAAAAAAAAAAAATCTGCTATTTTTGATGACTTATGCCAGCTGGCTGTCTGCAAGCCCTGGGGACTGACCAGGCACCTCAGGAGATTTGTTTCACCAGCACCAGCCCAGCCAGCTCCTCCTTTCATCAAGGCACAATTCAGGGACATTTCCCGTTACACTAGGCTGTGCAGAGCACCAGCGCCTCAGCTCCCTGCCATTCACATTCATCTTGTTTAAACCACAGTATTTCTACTGACATTCTCCTGCAAATATTTGGTTAGGTATGTGGCTTTTCCACCTCATATGGCTGCTTGTATATTATCTGACACCTTCTGCTTTTTATCAACCTAGATCCTCCTCTAACATAGAAAATTTCCTTTGGTCTTTTCTCTTTCTTCCTGGTATTTAACCTGATTTTGTTATTTTAATTTTTTGCTTATGTTCACACCTTTATTTCCCCTGCTGTGATACTTCCATTCTCCTCTTTTTCTGTTTCTATATCTGTGCTCTCACATTTCTCTTTTCCCCCTTCTCTTTCCTGCTTCTTTTAATTTCTCTCATTTCTCCTACAGAGGAACCAATAGATTTTATGAATCTCAGCATTAGAAATTTCTTGTGTCCTCCTTCCTGATCAGATTGATAGCACTACATTGTGGTGTTGGATTAATCTATTTTTCAGTGACATTTCTAGGCTGAGAATTTCAGTCAAACTAATTAATCCACAATGAATATAAACCTCTGATAGGAATTATTTTGTATGAAGTACTGACAGAAACAACCTTCAAATCCAACTTCTTTATTTAAAGCTAAATGTTGAATTTACAATTAATCCCCTCCCACACATACATCCCACTTCATTAAACACCTTTCTTCTGCTTAAGGTCATCACAATAGTTTTGACTCTTACCTTCACAGTGCTGAGTCTAGAATTATCGCCTTTTAGATTTTTTTTTTCTCTGCCGCTGAGGAGTTGTTTAGTTTGTGGGCATATCTTTTTTTTTTCAGGCTAATTGAAGAAGGATATAACCTGGCATCGTATGGTAGATGCACAATCTCTCATTCAGAATCCTTGAAACAAACCAGAAATTTAAAGAGTTTATTAAGTTCATTGAAATGTTTTCCACTTTTAAAGCGCCTTTACCAAAAGCAATAGCTAAAATAATAATCTTCCAAGGAATGTTTTTTCCTGTCTCTTGAAAGAAAACAAAACAATAACAGCAATCAGGTAGATGTCAGAGTTTAATGCTTGTCCTTCAGTTTTCTGATGCCCATGATTTAAAGAGGACATTGCATTTCTGTAGTTTTAGTAGGGTCTCTAAAGGACTTAGCAAAGAGTTGGTCGTCAAAAGAGCTGCATAATACAGCCTAAGCTCATGTGAATGTCAAATCTGGGTGTCTGTGTCCTTTTGGAAACCCCCAGAGTCCTCAACTGACAGGAGTGAGATTAGCTGTCATCTTTAAATCATCGAAGCCTGAGATCAAACAAGGCTCCTAATCTTAACAATTCCTTTCCTGCATATTTTGGTGTAGTTGTCAAGGTCAGAACCTGCAGCTATAGTGCTTTTGCTTAACTGCTGAGACAGTAGGGAAGGAAGTTGCAAATGGATGGGAAGTGCAGGCAGGGCAGTGGAGAGAGAAACCAGAGTTGTTCAGCCTACAGAACCCAAATTTTCACATGTTTGGTATATCTTGCATGTGGAAAACAAAATTTAAACATCTTCTGAGTACTGAGTAACAAATCAAGTCAGCCTTTTTCTTCCATCAACGTGTCTTAATACCTCCTTTGCCGGGTTATACTTATGCCAGCCAAGGATTTTCTCTCACCTTATTCTCTTCTACTATATTGTGTTTTATAATAAAATATAAAGCACAAGAAGGGGTGGTTACAATTAAATTATTATCTTTAATGCCAATGAGTGCTAGGCACTGTGAAGATTGTTTTCTGACAGCCCAGGTCTATACACGTCTTCTAGAGACCACTGCTTTAATGAGCAATTTGTAGTGGACTCTGCACCTTCCCAGCCGCAGTGGTAACAGCAGCAGTAACCAAGTGTAACCAAAACAAGATACTTGAGTTTAACATCACATTTGCATGAATTTTTCAATCTTTAGATTCTAATTAATCTTTTGGTTTGAGTCTTCTGAAGTATCTGCAGCTGGTTTGCATTTAAAACATTGTTATTATGGTATTAGGAAGTGATGAAGACATGACCATAGATGTCTGCTCACTTCCTTTTGAACAGAATCACAGAAATTAAATAAGAGAGTGTTTGTCTTTTATTTAATTGTTTGGAAATGACTGTTGATTAAAAAATACTGGAAGAAGGCTGGTGTATTTCCAGTATTGACTTCAGTACACGAATCAACATTGTAAATCTGAAAGACTCTTGCATTTGGACCTGAATCAATGATATGTCATACATCTTTGAGCATAGCATAAGCATTAACACTAATTCAAACCTACCTTGTAAATTTGGAAAATATTTTAAAATTTTCTTTGGACTTGTCTCTTAAAATATCTGTGTAAATCCTGTAAAGCTTTGCTGTTTTGGTTTTTTTGGTTTTTTTTGTTTTTTTTTTTTTTTTTTGGCGGGGGAGAGGGTCAGGTCCAAGCATTCGAACACCGAACATTTTTCCAGTAGCAGAATACAGGAGAGCAACCACCTCCAGAACCGTTCTTCCCCAAACCAGGCCTTTGACGTGCAGCCAGAGAACCATGGAAAAGGGTGACTTGGGCTGGATCAAACTGCTGCTGTAAGGAACGGACTTCAGCCCTCTCATCTGCTGTCTCTGATGTGCAGGACACTGCAGGGTAAATCTTCCACAAAAATTCCTATCTCGGAACTTGGACTTTTCAGGAAAAATACCTTTAACATTTATACTAAATACTTAATAATTATAGTTAATAAGTTTTTGGAAGTCTAGTCTTCTTTCCCACAGAAAATCAAGTGTGGTGTTTTGCTTCATATTTTTCTCACTGTAATAACTCCAGATCCATTTACTTACTCCTTGCCAAGTTGCAATGTTCTGGGGAGAGTCACAGCTGTCCTTAGCATTATTAAGGAGCTGCTGAGCCCCAACATGTGGGATAGCAGAAATTTTGTTGAAAATCTCTTTC
>NW_010116690.1:19140-28708 GCF_000699245.1 Pterocles gutturalis
AAGCAACATGTAAGTCATGTAAACAACTTACAGGTAACTGTTCTGACTATGTCAAATTTTTGCCACTAGTCTTTTCCTTCTACAGTTTAGAACCATTAAAGGGGTAACAATATATTATCTCTGCCTCGCAAAAACAATACCATCTGTCATTTAAAAGCTAGAAGCTATTATCTTGCCAAATTAAGGCAGTCTCCTAAAGATACCAACGATGGGATGGACACTTATTCATTCCCCTTCTGAATTCTGTCAGTGAAAAGGTATTCAGGCTTCTCTCAAGCCACTTAAACATCAGAGGGCCCGATCCTGTTCATAATTAAATGAAAAAGTTCCCACAGAGTTAATTGGAAATGGAGAGCAGACCACGGTCAAAAGCATTGTCATGTACAGACATCACAGCAGCACCTAGCTGGCAAGATGATTAGCAAGCACATCTGTTCTGAACCATTAAAATGATATAAGGAAATTGTCTTTAAACCACCTGCATGACAGTAATATCATACAATCATTACAGAGTCATTAAGAAAAGTTAATGTAGAAAAAGACCATGGTGGGAAATGTGGTCTTTTTCTGTGTTTACAAGATATTCTAAAGATGCGAGCAGAGAACAATCTGAAAACTGTTCTGTCAGATGATTATGCATCGTCTCCAGAGCATATTGGCTCCCGTATTTCTTATATCACAAGTTAGACTACTTTCAACATTTTCAAGCAATACTGAGCATTTCCATGTTGGACATGTAAATATAGTCAATAACATGTACAGTGCAGCAGAATTTGAGAAGATACCCCCTGTTGAGAAGATATTATTGAATTCCGAAAGGGGTGTAGGACTCTGAATGTCAGGGTTCAAAATCCTTTTATTCACAATAGAAACAACATCAGGCTGGGTATAAGCAATGTGGACATAAAGAAAGATGTAATAAAAACTGGGGAGGGGACATAACTATTCTTATTAAGATCAAAGCAAGAATGGAGAGAAAAAAGTGGTGGAGGGCAAAAGAGGAGCTAAATGTTTTAGATCCAAATAAGAATTACACATTAAATGACATAACAGGGAACAGTGTGACTCAGTACTGGAACATTTGCTTATAATCCTTTATTTTGTAGATAACATTAATGTGAAGGAAATGTGAGGGGGGAAAAGAAGGAATGTTGTTTGTGGATGTGTTCATCTGCTTTGAGCCATAGAAAGTTCTGGATGACAGGCAAGCTGGAGGAGGTATATGGAAAGCACTAGCTGTTGACTTTGGTAAGACTTTGACATCGTCTCCCATGACAGTCTTGTAAACAAACTACAGAAATACAAGCTTGTACAAAAACATTGAGAGCAGGAAAGTTCCATGCACATATGGAAAAACTGTATCTGATGTAACACTGTCAATATGCCACCATTAATTGGAGAGCTACATTGGGTGCAGTATTTCCCTTAATGATTGAAAGGACAGAACAGAAAATCTTATTAATTGCAAACAGGATTAGAGGCCAAGGGGCTGCGAGCACATTGGAAGGAAAAAAAGTAGAATGAAATACGAACTTGGCAGATTGGAGGAAAGATTTGAAATTAAGAGTATGTAATTTAAGAAGAACAAGTACAAATGCTACATTAGATAGGAATAGTTAGCTTTAGTAACTCCAAGAGGGTCAACAGAGTAAGCAGCAATTATAAAGAAAAAGCTCTGGTTGTTACAATGATTTAGTTTAAAAAAACACATGATAATGAGATGCATAAGAGGGAGTAAATTACAAGTGTAAAAATATACAATAAGAAAAATGCATGAAGTAGTCTTTTCAATCTACCAAAATTCATGTGAATTTCTTTCCTGTACTTCAGGAAAGATACATTGGAGTTGTAATCTCCACAAGACAACATCCAGAGCAAAAAAGAATGGTCCAAGATATTGAAAATATAATTGATACAGAAAAACAGGGGTTTGGTATGGAGAAAACTGAGGGATGACATACTAGCCATTTACAAAATACAGTCTGTAGGATATAATGTTGATTTTGAAAAAAGTATAATATTACTGAAGTAATTTGCTCTCTGCATCCACTGAGGAGGGTATGAGAAAGCATACTTCATTTGCAGCAAAGGATGCCTAGGTTGGACATCAGGGAAACCATCCATTAGGATAGCTGAGTGCCCAGGAAAGCTGCGGAATTCCCTCAGCTGGAAGTACTGGTTAGTCAAATATCAGTCAAGGGTGGTACTGATGTAATTGACTCCTCCTTCAGTCAGAGGCATGGCTGATGTCTCAGGACCATTACCCTACCATCCTACAGTGTAGCTACTGCCTGGACTTTTAGAAGAAAGACACTTGTCCAATCCATACTAATAAAGCTGGAAAATGAAACATAAAGGAGGAAGAACTGTTGGATCATTTTAAAACAAAAAAAAAATTTGACATCTTTATCCCATGGGCCAGTTCTCATGGACAGTGTAGAAATTGCTACATGTCTGCAGACCTGGGAGAGGGTGAAAGGACTTCCCCTTTTACCCTGCATAAAGAAGACACATGATAGTATTTTGTGGAAGGGCACACCAGTGCCACAGTGACAGGTTCATTAAAAAAGTAAAATACAGAAGTCAGCTACAGTAGGTGGGCTACATGGATGGTCACAGAAACAAAAATGGAAAAAGACTAAAATTGACAGCAACAGGGACACAGTTTATAGCATGTGGTGTGAAACTGAGGCCAGTTCCCATTGCAGAGCCCATCACAGAAACTACCATTGCTGTTTGCCAACCTATGTGAAGTGACTTAAAGGGTTTCCGTTTGACCCTCTCAGTTCTTATTGCCCAAAATTGCTACTTACATTGGCACAGAAAATCTCTTCAGAAGACACCACAGCACTTAGGGTCATGATACCTCTGGAAAACTTAGCAAAGATACTGCTGGGAAGCCAAAGGATGTAAGAGATGGTAGAAGGAAATTTAGCTTCTCAGAGGTGACACAGTCAGGTGAGACACCTACCTTGTTGTTAATATCAGTAGCCAAACTCGTACTAACTTCAGAGTGACACAATTTTGCCACAGCTGCTGAAGAGGAAGGAGAACTGTATTGGAAAGAGGAGTGGAAGGAGGACTGGAAATGGCCAATACTGTTCTGGAAAGTAGAGCGACAGATAAACAAAAGAGCTTCCAAAATTTTATAATTTAAAAAATGACAGCCAAAGGTAAAGCTACAATTGCGATAAAATAATCAAAGGAAATAGATACTTCAGTAGTAAAAATCTGGTCTTATGTCATTTAAATACACAAGAAAAAAGCCAATCAAGTATTCTGTGCAGCCACTGAGGGATACAGAGAAAGTGGGAAGTTAGTTAATGACGTTAATATTGCTCTGAGCCTGAATAAATTCTCTGCTTTCGTCTTCATGAAAAAAGCCAAAGGTCACATTCTGAGGATTGGGATATTTTCCCAAGTGGGAGGGAAGGGAATGGAAGCATTGAAAGAATTTATGAGCACATCAAAGCAGAAAGGCAATTAGAGCTGATAAAAGTTCACATAGAACCAGATACAGACAAATTGCATCCCAATTTTTTTTAACTTAGCAAGATATAGGAAGATGTAGAGATTTACAGTGCCTAAAAACTAAGAAAGCATAATATATTTAGAATTCAAGAGCACAGAGATTCAAGAACCAAATTGGGTCGGCCATGATATTGCAGTTTGTTTGTTTGTTTACTTATTGCCTCAGTGGGACATAAGGGAAAACCTCTGTTACGAGGCTCAGTGAGGTGAGTTACACATTGATGAAGGAATAAGACAATAGTAAGCATTGATCTGAAATAATTACTGTGGTGTTTCCCAAAGTAATTTTCACTCTACAGAGTCTCTGGTGTTTGCTTCTGTTAAAGCTCGTTTGCTTGTATCTTATACTTAGATGAAATGTGTCTGAGTTATTTACTCTAGCATTATGGCAAAAGATAATTCACTGATATTTTATTATGATTATTTCAAATGTGGTTTTTTTTTTTTTTTTTTTTTTACTATCTGTTTAGCTCTCTTGGGTGAGTAAGTTAACACTTACTGTCTTCTTCAGCCTATTCTATCTTTCCTTAGTTGGCCCATCCTATGGATGTTCTCCCTGGTTTTGGTTTACAAAGAAAAAAGTAACACTTTTAACGGCTAAGGGGAAAGAGCTAAAAGAAGTGTGTAGTTTCTCAGATAAGATGAATTAGTATATTACGCAATGCATTCAGCAGGGGGGACTACACTGATTTTCAGAAGAAACTGTTGGAAACCTAGCATCTACTGATGTTTTTACGTGAACATGCATAGATACTGTGCTGTGCCCTACCCTTCTCATGAGGCAGATGTGCTTTCTGTACAGCTCACAAATGTGTATTCTATTTTCAATATTATTAATAATCTTTTAATGTTTCTTCTCCCTCATCTATGACACCCTATAATTTCCTGGAAACACCTTTGCTAAAGTTGGAAAGTGGTTTTCCTCAGTTAGTAAAAAGCCAAGGTTTAGAATCCTTTAGCCAGATGTTTAGAATCCAGCTATATTTTTGAACACAAAATATCATCACGGAAATACTAATTTAAAGATTTATATTACTAATAGATATTCTGAATACATTAAAAAAAATATGCACTGGCACTTCAGTCAACAGAAATAAAAATAACAAAACTGATTGTTAAATTTGACCTGTAATGCATAACCACTTAGATCTGTTATATTTAGTAACAGACAACAAGGTGAAAAAATCTCCACAGGAGGTCCCTTTTCCACAAAATTGTTACACCAAGAAGCAGTTCCAAGTGAAAATGTCAAAGGGGAAAATAAAATCTATGGAAAGCTTGAATATCTCTATTACAAATAGCTTCAGACTTTCTTACACTTTTAAGGATGGTTCCAATTAGAACTGACTGAATTCAGCCTGCTCTTTGTCTTCAGAAGGGCTAGTAAAAAATCCTAATTAAGAAAAAAATTACTTTTGAAACATTGTCTTTTTCAAGAAATAATATCAAAAAGATTTAAAATTGAAGAAGTTTTTTTTGAAAATCATTGTAAGAATATGATCTGATTATGAAAAATGTGTGTTAAAAATTAGTTTTTAAAAACTGAAATGCTGTGTTATTCTTTATGTGTGGTTTACTGGAAAAGCATTCTCATTTAAAATGCAACAATTAAACAAAATAAAGATTTTATTTGGAATACCCTTCTGAAATGGTGTAAATCTGCTTTTAGTTTTTAAAAGACACTTCTGGTAGATTTCAATTGCTTCTGATTGCAGGTATTTGAACATACTTTATTAAAAGGGTAGTTTTGAACATAAAACACAAACAGGAATATGTAGTTTTTCAAGGAAATTGAAATATCTAAATCTTAGTGTTGAGGAATTTCATTTTTCATAGCAAATATCATGTACACTTCATATTTTAATGTTCCCTTAACATACACTGAGTGTATGAGCATTAAGTGAACTATCCTAACGTACTGGTTGCTAAATTCAGTATTTTAATGACTGGATGGTGCCTTGCATTTCAAGTCATGCTGCAGGCATCAGCTCTGAGGAATCAGCATTTTTCAGCAGATTTTTATCTTTTGTTCCAGCTAGAGGAGTGGAGCCAGGTCGCTGGGTGCCTCTCTGGTGTGTTTGACACCATGTACTGCTTGGCAGGACCTGCCCCCATGTAACTCTAGTTTAAGCAGTAAGGAGGCTGGATTTTTCAGTGGATATTTTTGATCTTTTAATGTGTTTTAAATATAAAAAGCTAGTTTCCAGCAACTGCAACAATGAATTCACAAGTGAGATATTGTATTTAATTTCTGGTTTTGTGGGATGTTAGCTATGTCACTTATATTTGCTACTGCTGTGTTCCTCCTCCTCTGTCAGATGATTTTAATGATTCTAGCTCTGCTTCCCAGGAGTGTTGTGGATGAAATTTATTTCATATCTTTAAAGTGTTTTGAGCTCCTTACCTATGCACTGTAATATCAATATGAAATATGATTCGATTTGAGAAACAATGAATATCCATAAGGTGATAATAAAAATATTAAGAGTGTACATAATTTTATGCCTTCTCTATAGCATCTTACATGTCAGGTAACATGGTTTTATACCTGCACCTGCCTAGAGAAAGGGAGTATTTGACTGAAGGTTTTTTTCCTGCTCTATTTTTATGTATCATGTCTAAACCAGTTCTGATAAAAAGCATCTGTTCCTTTCAGAGATCTCAATAGTCATCAGAGATTTTCTTTTTAATAAGTATCATATTATTCATCACTGTGACCAAAAAAAAAAGTCCAGCTCCCACACAGGCAAATTTTATGAAAAGTGAATTTCATGCTTCTCACAAAACCTCACCTCAATTAAGGTCTTCTTGCTATTTTCTCAGGCAAGGCTGTTCAGTATAGCGTTCACCGCTTCCAGATTTAAAATGTAACTAATTCTGCCGTTTCCCTCAGATTCGCAATTTGAGGCTGACTCACATCCAGACTGGCCACAAGTCATTGTCATCCAAAGGCCACCCAATGGAGTGCTGAAGATGTTTTGAATGCTGTAGTCTTGGCCTTCAGACTTCAGAGAAGTACCTGTCACTCATGTGTTAAATCCTCACTCCTAATAGTCTTTCAGAAGTGCTAGAGTTATGAGTGGTCATGGAAAGAAAACTAATGTTGTCATGCTTTAAATAAAGCCTTCCTGTGGGAGGCACACTGGTGGACAGGTACTGAAAGACTTCTGCCTCCACTGTTGCTTTTTGATTGAAAAACAAGGCTTCCAGCACCGTTACATGGAAACGGCCAACCAAAAATTGCCGGCAGTGAGCGCTGCTGCTGCCTGCACACAGTAGGACTCTCAACAGAACAGCTACAAAACCTGCTTGCACCGGACACGGCGTTTCCTAATCTAGCACATCCTGATTCAGGGGGATATCTCAAGGGCTAGAGCACTTGTCTGAACACTATCAGATATATATAGATACATATAGATACCTGCACAATTCCCTTTCTTACAACACTGAATGAGTCTGTATTCATAATTCAAAACACATGACATAAATATAAAGTCTTTGTAGTGGTACCCAGAATCCATGTTTCTCCCATCTTCACTCATTTTTGCTGTTTCTCTGCCATCATGAAGACTTTATTAGCCCATTTATAACAAAGGATTTTAAACAAGAGAGGCCAGGATCATTCCTTTTCCCCAGCCATTACCTGAACACATGCATCCCTCTGGTTGTCACAATTTACTAGAAAGTTGAGCTTGAATCTGCTCTGGCAGTAGCTGAGGATCCCTAAGTGCTTACAACCCTAGGTTGTTGGCAAAGGGGGAATTCCACCACTTCTTGGAGAGGTAGGAAGAAAACAGGGACACCGATGTGCAGGTGAGCTCAGAGAACAGCCCCAGCTCAGCACACCCGGGTGCAACAGGCAGCAGCACATCTGCCCTGTGGGTATTGGTGAGATGTAAGCTTCAGAACTGTTGCGACTTGAAGGGCTTCTGGACTCTTCCAGTAGCAGAACTTAGGACATCTGAGGAAGTGCAAAACATTAAGTTACTGTAGGTGTCTTTAGGTCTTTAGGTTTCTTCAGGGTCAGGCAAGAGCAGAAATACATTTTTCTCTTTTTACTTTGTCTTTCCTTTTTTTTTTTTTTTTTCATGACTACTGTCTTAAATGTGCTTTCTGGCCCTAATCTCAATAAATTTTTGGGATTTAGACTGAAATTTAAAAACTAGAGAATTAATACAGTGAGCTCAGTATTTACCAGCAGTTTCACTTTCATTCATTGTTAACTACCTCATGATTAGTCTTTTGAATACTTATATAATATTTTAAGTAATATTCACTCATTTTGTTTTTACTTCCTATATTGTATACATAATTATATGTAATACGTAATTACTATACATTATATATGTATATGATGGTTCTTGCTGTTGATCACTTTAAACTTATTTTACCCTCACAATATCTGCTCCCTTACTTATTTTTCCCTGTTACGATGGAAAACATAAGACACCGTTTATTTTAGCTGGTTTTCAGCAAAAGCATCATCTTGCATCAGACTTCCAGTGTCTATTGACAATTTCCTTGTTTGTTTTTAATTAATATTATCAGTAATTCAGCATATGACACTCTAAGTAAATGTTAAACCTCTGTCAGAAAGAAATCCTATTGGCACTATGTGCCACATAAAATGGCACGCAATGGTTGGTGTCGATCAGGAAAAGGAGTGCTTTGCTAGGAAAATGGAGCATGATGGTCATCTGTCCTGACATTGCAAGCCACCAGGCTTATAACACTGACCTCAGAGAGATGAAAAGAAACTACTCTTGTGAGGACAGCAGAATCATCCAGGCTCCCTGGCTACAGGCAAATCTCTGGATTTGCCACCCTTGTCCATCCTCCCCCAGTGAGGGACCCAGTTGCCCTGCAGCTCACTCACCACAGCTTCTTCCCTGTGATAAACCAGAGTACAGGACTCAGGCTCTCGTTGTTCAGGAGCTGTAGACGAGTTACGAACTATACTTTGGCCTCTCCTGAGACATATGTCAGGTTTTTTAACAGAACTTCATTTTTATTGAGAATTTAGCAGTTTTATTATCTGTCATTGTTATTAGCTTATGTAACTATATGCTATAAGGTCAACTCATTGCTTATTATTACTATTATGATCTGTCACTATTATAGGTTATACAGTTAAAAACGAGGAGTATCTATCATGAAGGTGTAAGAGAAGGACCTAGGAAACATGGATTTATTGTGTGGCTAACCCAGACCGTCTTTGTGTCTTGATTTTGCCTCTGTACCACTCTTCTCCAATTTTCAAAAGCATACGTAAATATCTGTAGAAATAATAAAAACACACTTGCCAAATACACTCACCACGACTACAGGTTGTTGAGATCCCGTGCTGTTGCAGATAGGACATTAGTAATGCTATAAACACTCAGCCCTGGCAGGTCCCAGAAAAGATGGCTTATCTCCACGACTGCCCCTGCCTCAGCATCTCCCTGCAACGTGTGATCAGTCTAAGAACCAGTTTACATCAAGCTCACTAATCTTTTGTAGTAAGTGTCACCAGTCACCACAAACAATAGTGTTTGATTGAGATTTCTTCTCTTTTGAAGGAATCAAATTGCAGTTTTGTCTTACATGAAATAACACTCACTGGTTTGTGATTAAGATACATTATACATCGTAATTAGTTTCCTTGTTTATGTGCCTATATATATGATGTACTCAGCCAACATTCTGATAAACAGATTTCAGTCAAGAAAAATCTCTCATGCTTTGAGGTGATAGCTTCTTACATTGTTTTCTGGCAATTGGAATTAACAATACCTCTTGTCTAAAGTTTAGTAAATGTGCTGGTTTTGACTGGAGTAGAGTTAATTTTCTGCTCAGTAGCTGGCTGTTGTGGTTTTGTGTGGTGGGTTTGTCTGGTAGCAGGGAGGGGCCACAGTAATAGCTTCTCTAAGTAGCTGCTAAAGGTTTCCCTGGTCTCCAGCTCTGCTGGCAGCAAGGGAGGGGCTGCAGTGCCAGGCCCCTGTAAGTACCTGCTGAGAGTTCCTCTGGCTCCGAGTCTGCTCTGGCAGCAAGGGAG
>NW_010116691.1:0-357 GCF_000699245.1 Pterocles gutturalis
GAGGAGGAGGCGCTGGGCGCTGTCCCTGCCCCGGCCTGCGCGCTGCTCCTGGTGTTCCCCCTCACCGAGCAGGTAGGTGGTGGCCGTGGCCCCGCGGGGGGTCCCCCCTGAGCTGCTCTCTTTCACAGGTCCTCGGGCGGCAGCCTGGAGGGAGCGGCTGAGTGCACTGGGTCCAGGCACGGAGCCTGTGGCTGCCCCGGGGCTGTGTGACTGCTGGTGCCAGGTGGGGTTTCTGCTGTTAGCCCGGGTGGGCCAGCTAGACCCTGCCGGGCCCAAATGCCCCTGGATGAAAAGCAGGCTGTTCTCGGAGGCAGTGTCCTTACCTGCTGGCTGGACGCGAGCCCCGCCTGCTGGTTT
>NW_010116691.1:388-18526 GCF_000699245.1 Pterocles gutturalis
CCTGTGGCATCTCTCAAAGCATCAGAGGGTTGGGTGTGGGTTTGGTTTGCACTGGGGCTGTGGGTGGCTGGTGGGTAGTACGTGCTGGGTGCTTGGCACCGGCCTCCAAGTTGGCTGAACTAAAACGAACAGAGCAACAAAACAAGGTCCCTTTTTCCAGTGCTTCTCTTACATTTTGCTTTGCATATCAGACTGATGAAAAAACATGAGCAGTCTTGAGTGTGAGGAGTGGCAATTCTGTTACTATGCTGAATCATAGCATCTGGAGAGGCCTACATTACTTCTGTATAATTAATACATGCAGTCCAATTGATGCTAAGGAAGTAGATGAGGAGATGGACTTTGAAATAAAGTATAATTAACAGATCCTTTAAAGGAAGGATTACAGGCTTTTAGTAGTAATGGGTTTTACACTTGTTCTCATGGGGAGGGGTTCATGAGGGGATGTAACCTAAAGGTACAAAGGCAAACTGTTGCAGGGGTATGCTTGAGTAGTCCCATTAAATGGATCAAAACAGTTTGGAGATGATATAAAAGAGCATATCCGTTATATGATTTTCCCACCCCAAGCTATTTCCAGTGTACAGAACAGATGGAGAGACTACAAACAGTGCATTTGACTGAGGCATGCAGGTAGTCCATTAAGACTTGGCCTACATCCAGTATAGGCATATGATTCTTTACTGGACCTATGCCACAAAGATGGCTTTCTGGGTAAATCTTTGTCTAGTCCTGGTATTGATTCTCCTGCACAACTCATTTGCCTAGTAGTTTGCATAATAAAAAAATTATAATGGTGGTGAAATGCTTAAAATGATTACATGTTTACAGCATGAGAACTTCAGGAAACAACAGACTGAGAAAATAAAGGACCAAGAAATCAGTTCCAAGGTGTATTTCCTGAAGCAGACAGTCAGTAACTCCTGTGGGACAATTGGTCTGATACATGCAGTTGCTAATAATAAAGATAAACTGAACCTTGGTGAGTATGAATGTTCTGAAGTGTTTGAATTTCCATTTTTTTTTAATGACAGAGGAAGAGTGAGTGGGTATGGGCTATAGGAGACACCTGGGGCTTTCATGCAAGCCAAGTTAAGGCATGCTCTACTGCTTCAGTGGGTCTTTCAGCTCTTGGAGAGGGGCATGTGTTCTCGCCTACTGCCTGAATTGCAGAAGGGAATGTACTTTAGCTGCTGTCTGGTAGCTGTAAAGGTATCATCCTAGTGAGTGATGCAAGAGGTCACTTAGTAGGACTGGCCAAAGTCCATTTGTAATTAGGAAGTACCACGTTCAGAAGTAGCTATTGAATTGTGTTGATGTTAACTGAAGAAATGAAACAAAATTTCACTTCATGAAATGAATTTTACATTTATGTCTAATGTAAACAGTCTTGCTCAGGGTAGCTTGTAAATCAGTCTAAGACATGTTTTCTTTTGGCTAGTGTAGGATGATAAGGGTTTGTAAGACTTTTTTTTTGTGTGGAGGTAATAGTTCTGATGGTTCTTTTCCTATTCAAAAGGTTATCAGGATATAAAACTGTCTTAGGCAACTGGTGGCTGGAAACTCCTAGGAAATAGGATTACAAATTCTTGTCAAAGGGTTGTTGAGTTCAGGAAATACTTCTATTATTCAAAGACTAGAGATTTGCAAAATACAACTTTCATTATTCCAAAAGAACTCGAACCCTTTGAATGGTGTGGGATTCCTTCTTATACAAATGGAAAACGTATAGAAAACTAAATGAGAGTAGCTTCGCTTTACTCTTGAAAGGATTCACTGAAATAACACGCTCTTGAAGCGTGAAATGGATGATGCAGCATTTCTTTCATGTAGGACTAGAACTTGGCACATCTTAGCACTGCACTACTAATTTACATACTGGAAAACCAAAGTAAGCCTAGCATGAGCAAGTACTTTGTTCATTTTAAGATAGTGAGACAACTTCTTTTCATCTACCCATATTCTGTTAGTTAATAAAAACAGGACTGAACACCTCAGCGAAGTCAGCAAGGGGGGAATTGGAAAAGCTAAATCCCACTTGAAAGTGAGTTCCAACTCAAGCATCCAGAGTACCCTGAACCACTTGAACTCTGGCTGTTTGTTCAGATCACTGTTAATAGCTTCTGAATAAATGGTTTACTTCAAGTGGTAGTTCCAGTATGCTTATGCTGGAGATGGTTCCAGGCTGAATGCAATGACTCCTAGTTAATGCAACAAGCACTGATAACTGTGGGCTGCATCTGAACTGTAACTGATGTTTCCTATACTGAATAAACTCTCTGATCCTCTTGTGCAGATGAGGGGTCTGCCCTGAAGAAGTTTCTTGATGAAACAGCTGATATGTCTCCTGAAGAGAGAGCTAAGCATTTTGCAAATAATAAGGTATATGAACTATACAAACTTCTGACAGGTATTGGCACTTAAGGATGTAGTAACCTGTATCTGCTTTCTCTTCAGGCTATACAAGAAGTCCACAATTCAGTTGCACAAGAAGGACAGTGTCGGGTAAGATATGAATGTTGAAGATCTCGAGTGAAGGTTAATGAAGGTGGTAGAGCAATGCAGTTTTTTGTCTGGTAGATAGCTGTTACAGCTTATGAGGAAAGAGAAATGAGTGACTCATGGGTGAATGCTTGTGCCAGGGTTTCTTCCTCAAACAAGGATTGGAAATTTGGTTTTAGACATGTGAAATGTGTCTGAAAATGTGACTGTACATAAGGAGTTTTGGTGCTTGATCTTGTGGAGACCTCTTCAGCTGAACTTGAAGTTTTTAGTTCTGTGCTATTGCTTTGTTGACATTTCCTCTGTCTTGTAGTCACAAGTAGAGTTCACAGAACTAGCTTTTTTCAGTCTAACAAGTATATCTAATGGTCTCTCCTAAGGTTGAGGACAACAGTGTGAACTTCCACTTTATCCTGTTTGTCAATGTGGATGGACATCTGTATGAATTGGGTAAGGTCCTTAGAACTCTGGAGTTGGACTGGGCCTCCTTCACAGTGTACAGCAGCATTGGGGGCTCAGGCTAGATGCTTAGTTAAGCTGTTCACTGAGGCTCTCAAAGCCAATACATAATTTGTATCTTCACTTGAAGATTTTACCTGAAGATGGGTTGTACTGAAGGCCTAGGCCTTCTTGTAAAGCATGTCATCTCCTGTAGAGCTGGGAATACTTAGTCCTCACTCAAGCTGTGTATTGACAATTTGTTCTGACCTGCCAAGTATCTTCATGTGTGTATTTGTTTCTTGGGCCTGCTATGCTCAGTTCTGATAATTTGGAAGCAATATTAAGTACACTGAGTGATAGGACTTTATTTCACAGATGGGCGTATGCCATTTCCTGTAAACCATGGCACAAGCTCAGATGACTTGCTACTGAAGGTAAGACTTCTCCATTGCTGCTTATTTTCCTGAAAAGAAGGCTTATAAAAGGTTGAGAGGCATGCCTTTAGTGTAGAAGGGTGGGAGGCATGTGTTCAGTGTATAGTGGCTGTACCTAGTTGCTGAACAAGTTGGTGTTGCTTATACCATGGTAACAAGTAGTATTGTGCCACAGAGATAAATGTCTGTATTTATTAGCTGGTGCTACAAGACCTTGTAACTTAGTTGGGTGGGACCCAGAGAGGAGCTGCAGAGACTTGGTCTCTACAGCAAGTGTATTCTGGTAGTCTAAACAGCTTTTTTTTTTTTTCCCCTACAAGGATTCTGCTAAGATCTGCAGACAGTTTACAGAACGCGAAAAAGGAGAAGTTCGTTTTTCTGCAGTGGCTTTCTGCAAGTCTGCTTGAGGATCTGAAGAGATGCAAGGAAGGCAGTCTAATAGCACAGCAGTAAATGCAATTCAAACTCCAGTGCTTCAGTACTTGTTAAACACAGCTGTTCTGGTAACTTAAATTGTTTCCACCTTTTGCTATACACAGAAGCAACATCAGCTGAGCTTATGCTAAGGGATGAGCTCGAGTTTTAATGTGAACAGTTTGGACACATGAGAAGTCTTTTGACTCTTTTTTTTTTTCACATGTTAAGTAGAAAACGCTTAACAGGGCTTGTTTAATCTGTGTCATGTTAATTGAGTTATTGGTTGATATTTCCTTGTCCTTAATGAGAATAAAATGTTTTGCTGAAAGACTAAATGTACTGAAGTGATCACTAACTTTCTCCAAAAAAAGGTTTGTGGGGCATCCTCTGTGAGGGTCCTCTGAAAACAAGGTTTATAGCTTTCTTCAGAGCAAAAAGTTAATGTCAGCCTCAGGTTAGCAGGACAACTGCTTTTTCCAGTGTCCTAGACTGTCTCCAGGGATGGAGAGATGCACCCCTGTCTGTGTAATGTGTTCCAGTGCTGCACTAATCTTCTGGTAAAGCTTTTTCCAATGTACAGGCTGAAACTCCTTGCTGAAGTTTGCCACCCTGAATATATTTATTTTAGAGATGTAAGGTGTGATAAATGAACACTCAAATGTCAACTTGAAGCTGTTGTATTAATGCTACAAGCAACAGAATACTAATTGAATTGGTTGGTGGTGTGTTTCCCTACCAGAGACAGTATTAGAACAAGTTTTTGCCCTGCCTGTGGTTAAAAGAAATCTGCTGGCAAATGCTGAACACAATATTCAGCTAGCCCGTGTGTGCTTATTAACTTGTGATTGTGTTAGGAAGGTGTTGAAAGAGGCTATACTACCTGTCCCTTCCAAAGTTATCTAATAAAGGAGAAACCCCCACTGCATGAATTTTTAATAGGATGAGATTGAGTTTAAGATGAATAAAGATATATAAATACTACATATTCTTTGGTCTCAACTCTGTGATCTTCTATGGAAGCTGTTCTTACCTAAGTCTAGCTGCTGTTTTTCTGCAGCTCCTTGCTGCTACCTTGGGTAGCTGTAAGAAGGAATAAAGTGCCCTTCAACCCAGGCCTTCTACTGCATTATGTCCCAGGCTGTGCCTGCCAGCCATGTTGTGTGGTTGCTGGTGCACTGTGCATGATGCAAACTGTTCCTGGCTTCCAGGATTTTTTGAAGGGCAATTCAAAATACGAACTTTGATTAAAGCTGTGTGTAATCTGAAGGTGTGTGGTATTGGGCCTTGTTACTGCTCATACAATTACCCAATAGCTGAAGCTGCTGGGGGCTGCAACACATTTTAATTCAAATTCTGAGGATTAGCTAAAGCTCAGAGTACTTCAGTTCTGAGAGCCAGTCTCATTCAGTTTCTGATAGTAGAGAGGTGAAAGCTACCTGCTGAGGAAAGGTCTGTTACCTGTTGCTCCCTGTTCTCTACAACAGCATCTTGTTCTGCCTGTTAGTGGAAGTTGTCACAGGGTGGAGGGAGGCCTCCTGGGGCATCTCTGCTGCAGCCTTCTGCTCCAGCACAGGCTCAGAGCCATGCAGGATGCTTAGCAATGAAGCCTGCAGGAGAGGAAATGCATGTGGCATGAGCACAGGAGGATGGAAGGAGCAATAAAAATCATGCCTGGGGGAGTGTGCCTTAATTCTGCAGGGGACCCTTAATATGTCTTTAAGGCCATTGCAGAGGGTACCTGCAGTAACTGTGCCTGTGTAGAGTTACATGGGCAGTCAATCAATGCTGAAGCAACCTGAAAGTATCTTTGAGACATGACTGTGGTTTTTATAGTGATTGTGCAGTCAAATGCTTCTGGGTTTGGTTTGTTTTTTTCTTTCTTTAATCAAGCAATATGAATGTCTAATGCTACTGAAGTTGTTTTAGCATTTCGTAAACATTTTTTACTCTTTTGATCAAGCTTCTGGGTTAAGGATCTACTGAAAGGTAATATTTGAATAATTTTGGCCTCATGGAAAAATAGGGAAAGGGTTGTGACAGACCTTTCTTATTTTCTCACCTTCTAGTCCCAGGTAGAGCTTCAAAGGATGGAAGTAAAGAGAATGACTAAGGAATTAATGTTATCCATCCACTCATGTGTAACATCACTAGCAAGGCTGTTGTCCCCCACTAAAATTAGCACAGGGGCTTGGCAAACAGTGGGGCTATACTGTAAAGCAGCCTGGATACAAAGAGGAAGATGAGTTGCTGGGGATGGCGAAGGTCTCAGGAGTTGGGATAGAGTTGCCTCAGATGAAGGAGGTCTCAAACAACGGGTGAGGATCTGTAAGATGAATAGATGGAAGCTTTTGCTGTACTAACAGTGCAGCTGTTCCAGATGTGTTACTGCATTCAGAAGAAAAGTTGCAATACATGGAAGTGTGTATGTGCCAAGTCAAAACCATATAGCATAAGCCACAAATAGAAAAGATGGAAGATGTTTAAAAGTCATATGAGGTGCATATAATCTCAAAATAAATGCTTCTTATGCATATTTTGCAGCTAGTTTTACCTACTTGCAAGTTTTTGAAGTGTTTGGACTGAGAGGTGTAAATGTCTAGGCTTTTTTTTAGAGTGCTATGAGTCAAAACACATTTGCATGAGAAGATGCTCTCTGATAATTTAGTATTTTCTGTTGGTCACATCGTATCTGAATTAAGGGTCATTTTGTTTCTTGTCTGTGCTTGTTTTCTCCTCTTTGTGTTTTTATCTTAAATCTGTAGTTCCATATGGGACTGTTATCTTTCATTGATTTTCTGTGCATCCTCCTTAATTTAATTATCTCTTTGAACCTCTCTATTTCTCATCTAAAACCCTACGTGTTTTTCCTGAATTTTCCCCTGAATTTCCACTGTGATGATCACTGAGAAGGGCAGGAGGTTGTGAAACCTGTTTTGTGTTTTGTGCCCGCTCTGAGAGAAACCTTTGACTGGCTGTTGTCACTGCTGCTTTTCCAGAGATGTGAGGACTCTATTAAGCAAATTATTTAATTTGAATTAACAAGTTCCTGCCATTTTTGTTCAGCCTTCCAGAGGTGGACTTGTAACAGTTAATATATAGAATTATCCTTGGAAATACTTGAGAAATATTTAAGAGTCTCAGGTAGGATTTCAGGCTTATCTGTTTAAACCTACACATTGCTAATTTAGAACTGTATCCAGGGTTGACTGTGCGCAATTTATCACTTTCCTAACAGTTTTCTTGTCTGCTGTGTTCAAAGCTGTGGTTGACGTGTTCTGTAGGTGGCAGCATTGGGAAGCTTTCAGCAACAAGTCTGATTTAGGAGCCACCAACGGCAAAACAGATGGGGCGCAATTTTATTCAACCACATAGGTAATGCTAAATCCACAGGTATGGCTTTCAGTGAGACCACTCACATGCTTAAGCATGCTTCTGACTTCAGAGACAAATATCCAATCCTTAATTTAGTCAAATGTTAACTCAGGCGTTATGTCATGTCCAAAGCCTCTTACACATTTCGATACCCTTTGGCTTAGGCCCGCAGCTGACACAGCACCACCTCTTTGTCCAGTATATACCACTGAACAATATATGCAGTACTGTTTCCATGCTAAATAGGATTCTTTTTGGGGGGACTAAGGAAAGAAAGAGTGGGAATAACTCCAGCAGTATCCAGCTTTTGATGCACAGACCAGTTTATCAAACTACAAATATTTAAGACGGAGAAGTACTTACCTGAAAAAGGGAACTAGACATACTAGTATCTTCTGCCTTTGATGCAAAGGCACCGGGGAGCTCTAGGGGTCAGTCCCATCAGCCTGTGTGTGGGGCGTCGCGAGAAACCGAGACTGGCAATAAGTATCATCGTCATGGGTTCCTGGTGCTGCCGACAGCCAAGAAGAGGCTGATGACAGGACTGCAACTCAGTGAGACTGTGGACCAAATGGAAGCACAGAAGAACTGGGACAATTCCAGACAGAAGCTGAGTAACAGCATTAAAATTCCTTTGTGACCAAAGGAATTAAAATATCGCTCGTGTTTTGTCATTTTTAAATTCGTGCATAGGGTGATATTAAATTACAGGGAGCGGTTGACATTCCAAACTCTTCAAACCCGAGGGACCTCAACAGATGAAAGGAGAGGATGGGGCTAGAGGAAACCTCATGGAGTTCAGCACGGCGAGGTGCAGAGCTTGGCACCTGGCTGGAGCCACTGCATCTCTGCACAGGCTGGGAGGTGACTGGCAAAGTTGCAGCCATGCTCAACAAGCCCTGGGGGTTATGGCAGTTGCCAAATTGAATATAAGCCCATGTGTTGTGAGCTCTCCTTGCAAGTAAGGCAGATTGCATACTATGTTGGGAGCTACTGGGAGGAGTGAGGCCAGCAGTTGGAGGGAAGTTATCCATCTCTGCTTGGCGCTGGTGAGGCTGCAGCTGGAATAGCATGTCCAGTTCTGGGTCCCCCCTCCAGTCCAAGAAGGACATGGAGGAAACTGGAGAGGATCCAGCAGAAGCCTATGAGGCAGCCAGAGGCATAGAGCACACAGACTACAAGGAGAGGCTGGTGGAGCTGAGCATATATAGTCTGGCACTGGGGAGACTAAGGGAGGATCTGATGGTAGCCTACAACTACTTCAAGAGCAGCTGCAAAGACAACAAAGCCAATTTTTGTTTTCTTGGTAGTAGGAGATGGTATATCAAAGGGCGGTAACCACAAATTACAGCTTAGAGGGTTCAGTTTGGGACATTTGGAAACCAGAATGGTACTTCTTCACTGGGAAGGTAGTACAGTTCTGGAACAAGTCATCAGAGAAACGGGGGCATCTCCACCCTTGGAAGTTTGAAAGGGACCACGATTTAACAACCAGCTTTTGTTAAACTGCCTCAGGTTACCCGTCACAGCATGAAAAACTGGAACAGCAATTAGTGTTGCTCCAGCCTTGGGAATGGAGCGCTGTGCTCCTTGATGAGAAGCTAATTGTGAGTCTCCTCTCTGTGCCGTGTGTGGGGGAGCCATTCCCCCCAGAAAGAGCTGGAGGCTGATGGTGCTGACTCCTGCTTTTGTGCTCTGGCTGGGGTGGAAGGACAAGAATGGCTGCGGGAACAGACGCCATGCATCTAGGAGGAGGTGCAGGTTTTGTCACTGATGAGGGGGTTGTCTCTTCACAAAGAGTAGGGGAAAGCAGAGGCTAGGGTGGATCTGAGGCAGTTCTTCCATGACCCATGAATCAGACACAGAAGTATGGGGAATCCTCCCTGAAGATGTGTATAACTTCCCTAAGGGTGACAGGGAACCCTACTGGGAATGAGGGGCTGGAAAAAGAGCAGAGAATGACTGATACGGAAAATGGGAAAAGGAGAGAATTCCTGTTCATTTTTCAAAGTTCATCTTTCCAGCAGTACCATAAACCACGAGACAGTTTAATGAAGTTTCCCAATGCCTTAAAGAATTGCCGTGCATCAGAAATGTTGTTCTACATGAAGCCCAGTGCACAAGTAACAAGCAACATAGAACTGATTTGAAAATTTCTTCTGTACTTTTTGCTTAGATGAGTTTCAGATGTGGTTAGCTGATATTGCAAGGCCTGCAGCAAGATATAAAAAGTAAGGAGATCTGCATGATGTTGGAGGAACAAGACTGGGCAAAGGTATTTCAGTGCATTTAGCATTTCAAGCAGAGTACCATAAAAACAAGACAGTCAATTCCGTTGCTTAAGAACACTCAATAACATACTGAGAGGTATTATTACTTACAGCACCGTAGCCAGATTGAATTGCATTTACTTTTCAAGTCTTTATATATGTACATGTTAACATCTTACCAGAACAGCTTCCTCTCTTAATGTATGGAGAGGGGCAGAAATGCAGTTTTACTGTCCTCACTTTGCAAGTAAGGAACTGAGGCATAGATTCAGTGATTTACTTAAGGTGATACTTGAAACTGGTGTCAGAGTTATAATTAAAACTACCTTTATAACTGCATGTGAGGTTTTCTTTGCAGAGGGAGGTTTATATTTACACTAGTTTGGCTTTGGGCCTGAGTTAACATACCCTACCTCTTAGCATGGCTTATTAGCTAAGCTCAGTGCTAGGCTAACCACAACTCGATCGACTTGGAGAACAGTCAGGTGAACTCATGTCTGCCTGCAAAAAAGGGTCTGTACTGACATATAGTCCCTTGACTCCCCTTCTAATGCCTCAAAATATTTCTCCAGTAGACTTCTATTGCATTACTGTTCAAGAAATACTGCTTTCTGCTTCCTTTTCCCCTCCCATCCCACAACAATGTTTAGCAACACCAGGAAGTTGAGGAGTATGCATAAATCTAAATAGCAGAAAAAAGACTGGATGTAGTGTTCAGAATTTCTGACATATAGAAGCATCAGGTGGCAAAGTTGTGGCCATTTTCCTAGTGGTTTTATGAAATGGTTTGAAGAAGTATCGATGAAGGAAAAAAGATTATTCAGAAAATAATATAATTTAGCTACCTTGATACTTTCTCTGACTTTACCAACCATTCTTTCTCCTTTCACTGAACAGTGGACCTGACTTGGTCCATTGTCATGTCCTGTCAGTAAATAACATATTTGACAGGATCAATTCTTACTGAACAAAGTGAGAGAAGGGGATAGATACTGGGTGGTTAATCTTTAAAGCAGTTATTAGAGATTTCTGATGCAGCCCAATGTTATATACGGAGGCAGATGTGATCTCCCTTAAATGTGAGACACAGTCTGGGACTTGGTTTTCAGTTTTCATGACCCTCTGACAAGACGTCATAAAGTAACCCCTGCTGCGTTTCAAGAAATGACTGGCAGAGTCAGCAGTGACGACAAACTTTGCTGTAAAACATTATGCAAATCTTTTATAAAAGGTGGCAAAACCCTCTGTTTGGTTTGAATCAGTCTGATGCATGTTGACAGCCCTGCATTGGGCTGTGAGGGTTTAGGAAAGTTTTTCTGCAGGCACACAGTCGCTCTTTGGGAAAGTGCAACGAGAAACTGCTGGTTAAGCGTCTGGGGATCTTGCGCAACATATTTTACAAAAGTTGCTTCATTTTGACCTCCCCGTATGCTACGGCTGCTGCAGTGATACATGTCACTCAGATGACTGACTTTAATCCTTTGCTCAGCTGCAGTCAGGCTCATGGGCACTGCTCCTGAGGCTTCTAACAGCAGAGAGTCCCAGGAGAGCCTGCGACCACTGCCTGCGCTTCCTGCGAGGAATATGCTTCCGATGTTGTGAGCTGAGATGTTCATTGACAGACCGAAAAAATGTGGGAGGACATTAGCTTAAAATCTCTTTGATTTTCAATACTGGAAGTGTTCTTCCCACCAGCAGCTATCCATGTGCAGGTGGGTCTTTTTATCCTATGGGCTTGGCTGGCACATTTGAAAGGAGAATCCACAAGTGCATTTGGGCCCCTGTGAGGTGCAATCAAAAGGAGAGAAATAATGCTTCTCAAAAAATTGGAACAATAACTCCACAGCAACGTTACTTTTTTTACTGACATTCACTTGATGGAGGCATGGCAGGAAATGTCATTTTATCACTTTAGCAGCAGAGTCCATTAGATACGGTGGGGCAGGGCAAAGTTCTCTGCTCAACGCTAGCTAAATTCAGATCCTATGCTGCAACAGGAGGATTTATTTTTAATTACTGCATACCACTTGGACTCCGCTTTTACAAAGCACCTCAGCTCATGCTTAGTCTGTGATTTCAACTGAAATCAAGCCTTTGGTTAGGCTCGAGCACATGGTTGAAGTTATGTATAGGCTGAAGTGATTTCCTTAGACACTTGATGATATTTCCACATCTGCTTAGATTCAGAGCCGGATCCCATCATCTTAGGAGGGCAAAAATCCATTTGTTTTAAAGCAGAAGCCCCTCACTTGGTATTTTTTACTCTGGATTGGACATGGAATTAGCAAACTGCCAATCCTTCTCACAAATTGATACTGATTCTACTACATCAAGGGGGACAACTTTCCTTAGAATGATTAAACTTTTCCAAGATTTCATATCCTCACTCATCAGACTCCATTTACCACAGGAAATTACAGTTAAGCTGTATGAAGACTTTCCCTGACTAAATCCAATGCTTATAAATTATAACCAGGCAGAAAATGTGAATCTCAACAATGTAACTATAGCCTGAACTCTAAGCGTTCACAAGTTCAACTGCTTTCCAAAACATGTTTTGCCACAGTAGTAACGTGAGTTTGTAGAAATAAAGTATACATTTTTAGCATATTTGCACACTGCAATATAATAGATAATATTTATGTGTATTAGAAGTGCGCAGACCTGTGTGGGCTGGCCCTGCCTTCGTTCTCAACCAGGAGATTTTTGGACTTTTCACCCATGGTGACCACCAACAGAGCAACTTCCCTCAGTCTGGGGGTTTTTTTTCATAAGAATTCTGCTGGAAAGCTTCTTAAGAAATAAGCTTCATAAAGCTTCTTAAGAAATAAAACAATAACAAGTTGGATATGGTTTATCCAGTCCCACATTATTCTTCATGTTTATGGCAAGGTCTCAATATTCTTCCTTTCAGTACTGCAGCAGTCATGCCAAGGAATACTTCTTGTTATATCTGTATAATAACTTCATACATACAGTATGTGCCAACAGGTGAAGAAAAGGCTCTCTCCAGAGAAAAGAGCAGAACTAGCAGCCATGAGGGACAGAACTGGTCACACAGTTTGTCTTTAGGTTTTCTTGCACTGTTCTGAACAAATCACTGACTTGAGCCATCCTCACTAATTTCTCTTACGTACATTACATATTTAATACCTTATCCGCACTGTGCAAAATATGGAGCGTACATCGTGGATCATCATAATATACAGAATTATTTAAAATCTTTAAAGCTAAATAAGAAATCATAAAACCTAAATACAGTCATTATATCCTGCATGGTACTTCTTTAAACTGCTTGAGACAGAGCTACTGCTCACAAGCATATTCCAGTGCAAGAGGAAAGGGATTTGTCAGGAACAAAAAGGACACAGAATCCTAGAATCATAGAATGTTTTGGGTTGGAAAGGACCTTAAAGATCACCAAGTTCCAACCCCCCTGCCATGGGCAGTGACACCCTCCACTAGCCCAGGTTGCTCAAAGCCTCATCCAGCCTGGCCTTGAACACCTCCAGGGATGGGGCATCCACAGCTTCTCTGGGCAACCTGTTCCAGTGTCTCACCACCCTCACAGTGAAAAATTTCTTCCTAATGTCTAGTCTACATCTTCCCTCTTTCAGCTTATACCCGTTACCCCTTGTCCTCTCACTACACTCCCTGATAAAGAGTGCCTCCCCATCTCTCCTGTAGGACCCTTTCAGGTACTGTTAGGCTGCTATTAGTTCTCCTCGGAGCCTTCTTTTCAGTAATTGCATTGAGTTTAGGGCAAGTTTTTAATGCACTGACTATTGGAATAGGCTAGGGTTTAAATTCTAGGTTTTAAATTTCTAGGATTTACATTAGGCTCTCAGTACCTAAACTTGGTGCAGAGAGGCTGGCCTCGACTCTGTTTTGTTGAGCTACTGTTCTTTGCGGATGATTGCAAGCAACCCCTCCAGGTGTCCCCCTAGAACACTGCCAAAGTCACTTAATAAAATCAACAACAGTGAATGTACAGTGAAGGGAGTGGAAATCAGGGAACTTTGACACTGGGTTAATGCCTGGCCACGGCAGAGTGAGTGGACAGGCCCCTGGCAAGAGGATTTCACCCCCCAGACTCTACACAGAACTAAAAACAGTTAAACCAGGCATAACACTCAGCATTCCCATTTAGGACCAGCTTTAAAAAGGAAAATAGCTCCACTGTGCACTGCAAATTCAGCTTAACTGAAAACGTTAGCACCCAGAATTCTGGACCGTGACCTAGATAATACAGAGGCAAACCATTGTGTGACTGTGTCTCTTTAGTAAATGTAGTATCGCAGTCAGCAGTCTGCAAAAATACTCATTTTCAAAGCAAGCTTTCAGTGAAGCTTTCAGAATGACTTCTCTTTCAGGAGGGAAACACAGATGCAGGAACTAAAAAGGGCTTTGAACATCTGCTGGTTTATTTATTTATATTCATTCTTATCTGGGTGAAATAAATGCTCCTGCATATTTTATTTGCAAATAAAGCACGAACAATGAAATCCATAACAAAGCAAAAGAGTACCCAGTGGTACTCTTAAAAATCTGTCCCATGTATTTAAGAAACTAGCTGGAGGGAAGCTCTACAAATAAAACATGCACAGACTTTGTCAGCTGTGGAAGGAAAGAAATCACCCATAATGTAGGAAAGTGCTCTGAAAGTCGTGTCATTTCTTGTAGGAAATTATATTAATCCTTTTTGCATTGAAAAAGGAAAAGACGCCAGAAACTATTGGACTGGACCACAGAAAAGGCTTCCCAAACTACATCCAGTGCATGCTTGTGGTATTCAGATGTACAGCTACTTCCCACAGTACAGAGGGACAGGCCTCTCATTTCATGGTTCAGTTAAAACTACAGCTGATCTGAAATTGACTTTTTATATAGAAATGTACTGTATTCTAACATACAGAGCTTGTACTTGAATTGATAATGAGTTTCACTGATGTCTTGTGGCCCAGATATGCTCATTTTAGTACATCTCTAAGACTGCCAGTCCAGGAAGCTTTCAGGATGAGACACACCAGGCAGACAGAAGCAACCCAGTCCTGCATTCCTTCACAGCAGCTATATGGCGTGAGCTATGCTGGAGTTTAACTGGCATGCAATGATGTGGGGGTTGTTTTCCAGAATGGTCTTCGTCTTAAGATATAGCTCCTCTATTCCCACTGTATCTCAAGGATAACAGCTTCCCTCCATCGTGCATAGAATACCTCTGCCCAAGAGACTCCATGGAGCTCTCATCTCAGTGAGAGCTGATGTCTCTCTTTGTCTTGCCCTTATTCTTGTAGAGTATCATCTTACTCTGTGGTACTTTCTATATGCTGGTGGGCATTTAGAAAAAAGAAGTATTCACTTAGATGACAGGCAAAGGAAGGTGTCAGTGGTGAAAGAGCAACAGGTCTGTATTTCTAGAATGGCTGCATCTAGACTCTCATCTCAGCTAGTCAGACTTCTGTGATTTAACAACGATTTTGCTACCTTTCTGGAATTAAGATCCTAAGCATTAGTCCTGTTGGATGGCAAATTTTAATTCTCCCTGCTCATTCAATATATTTTCCCCAAACCTAAAATGTCTAAGGCTTTTGAAAAGGTAACACAGCACTTCCTGTGAGTACCAAACTAATTTTTAAAGTAGCTTTCAGTAGTGAAACACCTTAAACTGTTTATTTTTAAAAATTTCTGTGAATTTTTGTCTTATTTCTTTTGTTTTAATATTCTCAGAGTTGTTTTGCAAGCAGGTTTTTGCCAGTGTTGGAAATGGAAGCACATTGCTGTAGGTAGGCACAAGAAATTCATCTGCACAATGAAGCTGTTTTTTTGAATCTTATGTCCTCCAGAATCAGGGTCTGAATGAAGCAAGTTTGGGCAAGAAGAAATCATAAAAGTAACTGGAGTTAATAATTCTTTTTATTTAGCTTAAGAACAGTTCATCCAGTTTCTTCAGGGTCATAAAAACAACACCTAATCCAGCTGAAGTTGGTGACAAAACAGCCAGTGACAGTGAATGGTACCACATTAGATCCTGGGTCTTCTTTTACTCACCCAACCAAAATCTACAGACTTATAGGAGGCAGAGAGAGAGACTGCAAACCAAAGACATTATTGCCCAAAGCAATGAGGATGCTTAGTGACAAGCCACAGGGCTGTGGCCAACCGGTAGGAAAAAGCAGGCGGGGTGGGTGGTCAGGCTAGATCACCGGAGCCATACATTAAACACCCTGCTCTGCCACCAGCTTTGTTGAGCAAACTACACACGGCTAGTTCCTCAGTGAACAGTGAGTGTGGCAAAGACCTATTCCCGCATGATATGTCACTCAGGGAAGTTTCAGCCTTTCGTTAGGCAGTGTGATCCCCTCCAAAACCAAAGGGAGGAACGAGGAGCTTATGGCTGGGGAGCACAGAAACCAGCAAGCTGAGTGGGGCATTGCTTAAACTAGCTGTTGGGAAATACTGAGTCTAGGTACAGGTTTACTCCAAAAGGAGTTAAACACATTGTGATGGCAAGAGGGAGATGTTTATCCCTGCTTAATACTCTTAACTGTGAACCCTCTCCTAATGTTAGGTGCCCTTTTGAATGAGAGAAAAAGAAGAGATATGATTATGGGTTATGGGTTATGTCCCTTCTCTCGCTAGGCTTTTTCCCCTACTATGCAGCTAAAACGCGTGCTGAAGCCCTCTATGTTTAACTAAGTTTAACTAGTAAGCTATTTGGCCCTTCATGGTGAATGGTTCTCTCTTTCTTCCCACACTGGTCATCCACTTTGTAAGCAACAAAGTCAGTCACTGGAGTAGGGGCTTGCATCTGACTCTTCTACACCAGTTTCTAACTCCTCATCATGAAGTCAACATCTCGACATCTCTCCTTGCCTTAATGTATATCCAGTTTCTTTATGCAAACCTTAATTCAGAGAACTGCACAAGTCACTGTACACTGCAGCAGTCTGCTGGTGGTCACCAGCTACGGAAATACAGAAGCACCAGCTACAGTTACAATAGGGAGCTCAAGGCAGACCCCTGACCTCCCAGTCAGAGCCTTTCCCACTGGGTGATAACTGGACGTGAACTCTGAGAATGATAAGATTTTGCTCAATTCTGTCTTGTGCAAAGCCCCACCTATGTACCCTTAGCCACCCACCCCCTTGGCAAGGGGAAGGCCAAGTTTAAGAGTCCCCTGGCCCTCAACTGAGACCACCAACCAGCTCTGTTACCAGGAGGTGGAAGCCCACTAGAAAACACAAACGTGAAACTGGGACAACACTGGCAGAAAAATATGACCTGAGGGAACTAGGGAGGGGGAAGCTGAACAGGTTTTCTGAGGATTTAAGTAATGCCTAAAGATTCAGTACAGTACTCAGAGTTTTCTGTTGGTTTTAATGTTTAGTTCTAGTTGATGGTTAAAACAATGAGTTGGTTGTTGAATGTATAGAATAAGGTTTTTGAAGGCAATGAGACCTCAGTTTGCAGGCTGATGCTGTGTGCCTTCTATAGATGGCACTGTAACTTACCAAATGCTTTGCTTCCCTGCCCATAATTCTTCTGATGCTATCAGCATTACATCATCTCAAAAAAGCACACTGACAGTAAAAAAACCCTCAAAAATATCAGTAACATTGAGATGCACCTCAAGTCACAAATGTGATTTCTGGTCTCAAGAACATTACAGCATCATACAGGATCTGATCAAAAAGCCCTCTAGTTCAGTATCCAGCCTCCGTGAGCAGCCAATAGCATGACCTTGGGGTAGCATATGAGAGGAGACTAAACATACAGTGGTGTGCCCTTACACGCTGTACCAACTTACAAGGAGCTTGAGGGACACCATATAGGCAGGCAGATGTAGTATCTTTACATTTAATATCCCTTGACAGATTTTTCTTCACTGAATTTCTTCAATTGCTTTTGCACCCATGTAAAGTTTAAACATCCACAGCAAACCAGATGGTCCTGGCTGAAACATAACTTCTGATTTTTTCCAGAGTGAACATAAATCCAAATGCATTGTAAGACATTTGAAGCAATTAATGTGCACATAATTATCATTACAACCAGGAGCTAACTAAAACCAACTGCTTACACATGACAAGTCATACATGGCTTCCTCCATTATCTTTCCCTTTGCACACAACTTCTTCATGATAAGGATTCTTTTACCTCAACAACACCATGTATAAAAGGCACTGTCAGCATCCCTAGTGCTCATCGGTAGTTTAACAAACATAATGCTCAGTAACACTAGAGCCAATACACCAGTTCACTTAGCTCTGTTTGTAACCACAAAACATTTCCATAAATATAATTGAATGAAAACACCCTCCATAAAAAACTTGTGAGTTCATCAGATTTACAGGAGTATCAACAAATCACCTTGATTCACAGAGTCAAAACCCTCAGTGAAATCCACACGGACACCCCAGCAACAGCCTGGCTTCTCCTCAGGGTGTAGAGCTCACCTTACAGCAAAGTGGGCTGTGTAATCGTTACAGCTGGAGAACTACCACACCACCGCCAGACACCATGTGCCTGACAGCTGAGTAACAAGAAGTTACGGGCATCCTAGATCCTAGACATCTGACACACTGAGAAAAACACACCATTTTTTAAAAACTGTAAAAAAAGGTATATTTCTTTGTAACAGAACTATTTCAATCCCAAAATTGAAATTTCAACCCCAAAATTTTGTGTTTTTTTCTTGAATA
>NW_010116692.1:0-761 GCF_000699245.1 Pterocles gutturalis
GTCCAAAAGTCATAAAACCTGAAAATTTAAGAAAAATACTAAGGACTAAAAAAGGTTTGGGAGGATTTTATTTACTTTTGTTCAGTTTCTCTAACTACTGAAAACATCTGCTTAGTTCTCACATAGTCAGGTAAGTTATTTTCTGGCAATCATTTCACAATATTGTTTCAAAATAAGTCATATAAATTGATATAATTGTTATATACAATTTTGTTACATACAAAAATGATAAGATATTTCAATATCAAAGCTGTGTTCTAATGTAAGACACAATACGACTAGCAAAAAACCATACACTGGATGTTTAGGTCATTTGCATTTGTAGTAAATGTAGTAAATCAAAACCAGATTTAGAGATAGGCAATAAGAAAAAATCGATTCTATAATGATTTCTCGAATTTTATAAATCTTCTTTAAAATTATGTTTAAAAATGCAGTCAAAGACTAAAGTAGTCTTTTTAGTAGAAACCGATGGTTTCAAACCCCACTTATAACCAAGTTTTCATGCCTCTTAAATTTGGCTGGAAAAAAAAAGAAAGAGATCTCAGCAATGCTGTGTATAATGGGGGGGAGGAGGGAAGAAGACCCTCGTTTTTTATATATCCACTGATAATTTTTGGCTACTAGAAAAGAGGAAATCAGTCATGCAATGCATATCAATTAATATATTGTACATTAATAGGTTGAGGTATTATTGTGAAGACCAGCTCACCAGCTCACTGCATTGATGAAAGAATAATGTTCTGAATCCATCCAGTCTT
>NW_010116693.1:0-335 GCF_000699245.1 Pterocles gutturalis
TATTGTATTATCTGATCACTACAGATAGAATAAAAGTGACAGTCTCCTGGTCCCCTTGGTGCCTTGGTGGGTGCCCCAGCTGCTGGACCGAACGTGCTTTCAGCAGCTCCTGTAACACTGTCCTTCTGCTGCTGGTGGGGTGGCCTCTTGTTTGGCGGTGAAGTGGCCTTGGGGCTGCAGGGCCTCCTCTTAAGGACCAGTGAGAGCCCCCCAGGGCAATGTTCACAGCCCCGGCTGGGAGAGGAGGGCCAAGGCACAGCCTCCTCTAAGTCCTCCTGTGGCTCTCCTTGCTCCGTGTGGTGGAAACAGCGGAAGAGAGGGGGGTGTCGAGACAC
>NW_010116693.1:949-1159 GCF_000699245.1 Pterocles gutturalis
GGCGGCTGGCCCTTCTCTTGGGTGTTCGCTGGGGCCCCCCAGGGCAGCGTTCACTGCCCTGGCTGGGAGAGGAGGGCCCGGGCACAGCCTTCTCCAGGTCCCCCTGTGGCTCTCCTTGCTCCCCAGGGGTGGGAACAAGGGCAGAGCCGGGGCTGCCAAGACTCCCCTGAAGACCAGATGACGAGGTGCTGGGGAGCTCTTCTGCCTCAG
>NW_010116694.1:0-2496 GCF_000699245.1 Pterocles gutturalis
GCTGAGCCCACGCTGGGGCTGCCAGTGCCACCCTGGCCCCTTCTGCACTTCATCTGCAATCTCCAGCTGTTGGAGAGGTCTCTGTGGATTTTGTCGCCTGGCTGCAGGGTTGTGAGCCTTTCCTGCTGCGTGTGGCTGGGTCCCGATGGGGTGGTGGGGTTTGTTTGGGGGTGCAAGGTGCCGGTCTGCTGCAGGAGAGCCTTGGCTCCCTCCCCAGCGAGGGCTGGGCTGGGGCGGAGGCTGTAGGGTGCTGGCGGTGGTGTTGCTTGCTGCAAGGCTGGGGCTTTGCACTGTCTCCTCTCTGTGAGGATGAAGGGGTGCAAGTGACCTTGCTCCATCCCATCTCAGGGATCTGTGCAGGAATGGTGGCCTTGCCAGGGCAGAGGAGGGCAGAATGTGTGCATGTGCTGGGAGCAGGCAGGCTCTGGCAGCAGCTGGTTTCCCCGAGAAAGGAACAGAAACGCACAGAAACCTCAGGCATCCCATGTGTGGCTCCAGACCCCTGTGGTGCCTCTCCTCTCTCTGCTCCGTGCTGGGGGCTCTGTGCTGGGGGCTCTATGCTACCGCCGCAGCCGTGCTCCTTACGGCTCTCCACACACCTCTGCTCCACAGGAGGCTGGCGGATGGGCTGTGCTACTCCCCACCCCCTTCCTCAGCTCTAAAAGCAAATCTTTGTTCTTGTGGAGCTCTGGCTGCCGGCCGGCTGTCCGCCAGCCAGATGGAAAGGCACTGGGGCTCTCCTCTCTTCCCTTCCTTGCTTGCTTGCTTCAGACGTCGTCTCTAAATCTCTAGGTCTCCTGCTGGAGCTGTGCCACGCGCTTGCGGTGCACGGTGCAGGCTGGAGCTCGGCTGTGCCGCTGGGCTGCTCCGGGTCTCCAGCCCTGCCCAGGTTCCCTCACCAACCTGGTGCCTGCAGCCATGCTGGGCACAAGGGAGGACTGCCATGTCCCCAGAGCCTGCAGTGCCTGTGCCCAGTGTCTCTCTAGTCTGCCCATGCACATAGCAGGCTGTGGGGGTCTTGGAGCTGCAGGTGGAAGCCTTGTGTCCCCAGGGCTGTGAGGGACCTTGTGTGCTGGAGACACTTGCAGTGTCGCTGGGTGATCTTTCCAGCCCAGGAGAGGGCTAGTATCCAGCCTGCCCCGGAGGAGGTGGGGATCAGTGAGCCCTTGTTCCAGGCAGGGTGGGAGCGGCAGTGTCCATGTCCACCTCCTCAAGGGCAGTGGATGGGTGGGAGGGATGTGTGCCTCATGCCAGCCCCAGATGCCAGCCGTTCTCCAGCTCTGAGCTCATGGTTTCGGCTGCTCTGCTGCCTGGATGAGGGCTCTCATGCCGAGCGGGTCAGCGGGGTGGGCCAGCAGCTCTCCCTCTCCCAGGGGCTGGGTCTCCCTGGGGCTCATGCCTGAAGGTCTAAAAATAATGAGGGGGCAAAGCCTGGCATGGCTGCCTGCAGCCCAGCAGTGTCAGGGTTCAGGGGAGGGCGCAAGCCTAAGTCTGCGGGTGCCCAGTGGCACCAGGCAGCCAGGTCATGGCTGTACAGGTGCAGATGCCTCTGATGCAAAGTTATCTTTGCCTGTGTATGCTCACTCCAGTTTCCTGACCCCAGTGTGTGCTTATCTCTGGGGCTTTCACCTGTTTGTCTAGCACCTCCTTTCCTGTGTAGTGCTTTGCTTGTCCCTCTTTGCTGACTGCCAACTGCAGTCATGGGGCAGGCGAGGGCCAAAAGCTGGCTCTTGGGGTGTCCTGGGGTGGCTAGTCCTGGGGCCTTTGCTGTGGCAGAGGGCTCCTGGCTGCAGTCTGGGGCTGTGCCGCCACATACCTACTCCAGACAAAGAGTATTTTGTGGGCACGGCATTGCGCTTTGAAGTTGCCTCACTTGCGAGGCTCTGTGGCTGTTACCAGGCGGTGCTATCAAGGGAAGCTGTTGACACAGCTGGCTTCCTCCAGCCTCTTGTCCACAGTTCCCATACCTGGGCTGGGCTGTGGGTGCCAAGCTGGCTGGCCTTGTTGCTGGGGGACAGACTGCCATCCCCCTCTGCAGGGCAGCGTGCCAGCCCGGGGCGTGCAGACCCCCTTGCTTTGGCACCCGTAGGGTCGGTGGCACTCCCAGCCTTGCTGTGACGCAGCCCTTGTCTCTTGCCATGCCTGGCTGGGGCTGCTCTGCCCCAGGCCCCCGGGAAGCTGCTCTGTTCACTGTCCTGGATCGATAGCCATTACCTTGCCCTGCTGCTCTGGAGCGTGGCCAGAAGGGCCATTACCGCTGCAGGCGGGTGGGTGGCTGGGCTGGGAGGGAAGGTGGGGTGTTGGGGTGGGCAGGCTCTGCTCACCGCGGGTGCAGGTCCCTGGTGCCACCCGTGCTATGGGTGGGCAGCACTGGCTTTGCTTTATGGGCAGGGAGCAGAGTGAGGGGCTTGCCCCGGGGTACACTGCAGGGATGGATGCGCTGGCTGCTGGGTTTACGTTTCCTGCCCGGGGGGCAGGGTTGGAGCTTGGAGGGGG
>NW_010116694.1:2585-4573 GCF_000699245.1 Pterocles gutturalis
AGGGAGCAGCAGGCAGCAGCAGCAGTCTGGGGCACCCCTCCTGAGCTGCTGCCCTGTGTGCCCTGTCCCACTGCGGAGGAACACAGCACCTCATTCATGCCCAGGCTCTCGGAGCCACTGCGGGGGCTGAAAAATGCAGGCTGACGTCAGGGCTCTGGTCTGGGACAGCGGGAAGGTGCAGCCTTTGTGCTCCCAGCTTCTGTCTCCAGCACCCAGCCCCTTCTGCTGCCTCTGCTGACCTTGCGGCACCTCCTTGCCTGGTCCTTGGGGCCAGTAAGGCATGGCCGGTGCTCATCTGGGATGCTGGCTAGGACCAGAGGGGTAGATGCGTGCTCCAGGATCAGCACTGCCCCAGGCTCAGATTAAGGCTGCTCGCTCGTGGGCTGTGGAGATGCAGCCCCTTCCCCTACCCATCCTCAGGCAGCTCCCCATCTCAGTGGTGGGGGGGAATTGGAGGCTCTGAGGTCCTGTTGCCCATTTCAGCAAGGCTGGGATGCCGCCAGGAGGGCAGGTCTGGCTGGGACTGCAACAGCAGTGAGGTGGGTGGGTGGTTGGCTCTGGGTGTCCTGGGGAGACTGGTGGTGCGAGCATGGAGTGCTTTGTCCCCTCTCTGGGGACAGGGCTGGTGGCCTGATCCCGTGGGCTCTTTGTGGATGCAGAAAGCAGCGTGGCGGTAGGAGCGGGGCCCTGCTCCTGGCTGGCACTCCCGCTGGGCTGGGACATGGTGCCTGGGGGGTGCCAACACAGGACATGGCTCTGCCCTATGCCCTTCAGGGGATGGAGACGGGGACAGGATGGGCTCGGCTCCCTTGCTGGCCCAGACACTGGGGCTTCCCCGTGCTTTCCACCCCTGACTGGCTCTGTCCCACAGCTGCAGCCAGCAAGCTGGAGGTCTCCATGCCGGCGGTAGTTGAAGTGGAGAGTGGGGGCACAGCCAGGATCGAGTGCAACTTCTACATCCCTGGAAACGGTTCCTACACCTACATCAACTGGTCCTATGTGAGTGGTGGCCTGGAAGAGGAGCAGTGGGTGGTGGGCTGGGGTGGCAGCTAGCCTGGGGCTTTCTTCTGGGCTCCCTGTCAGCCTGGCATTGGTCCCTCACCTTGCAGATGGACCGCAGCAACCGGGTGAGCCTGTGCAGCATCACGGGCGGCAAGATCCTGGAGGAGAACACGGACTACAAGGGGCGGCTATCGGTGGGGGAGGACAAGGCCCTCTCCATCAGCAGGGTGACGGTGCAGGATGCCAGGACCTTCATATGCCAGGTCGAGGCAGGCAGCCACGGCATGGGCGAGAACCGCACTGAGCTCCACGTCTACAGTGAGTGATGGGGCAGGAGGGCAGCACGGCCATGCATCTGTTCAGTGGGGCTGGTGGGGAACCCCATCCCGTCCCTCCTAATACACTTGGGGTGACTTCTCTTTCCAGAGGTCCCCGAGGCCCCTGAGATCGTGGCCAACCCAGGAGGCATCTCTGTGCACAGCAGTGACATCCCGCAGGTGAGGAGAGGGAGGAGGCCTGCCAGCCATGCCAGGCTCCCCACTCCCCATGGGGGTGCCCCGTGCTCAAGACTCTCTTTGCTGCTGCAGATTGCCCGCTGTGTGAGCAGGAACAGCTTCCCACCCCCCAACATCACCTGGCACAAGAATGGGGAGCAGCTGCAGCCGGAGGAGAACAGTGAGTTTGGGGATGGGGAACTGCACCTGCCTGCTCAGGAGAGGGGCTGGGGCACTTGTGCTGTGTCCAGGGCCTCATCGGCTGGGGACTGGCAGCCTGTGGCCACCCGAAGGAGCCCTGTGCTCCCAGGGGAGCCCTCCGCTCTCCGGTGGCCTCCCCACAGGCTGGAACAGCAGCTGTGTCCCCTGTAGTGGTGAAGATCTCAGCCACGCTGACCCGTGAGTCGAGCGGGCTGTACACGGTGAGCAGCACCCTCTTCGCCCACGTCACCCGGGAGGACCGCAACTCCCTCTTCCACTGCACCGTGCACT
>NW_010116695.1:0-589 GCF_000699245.1 Pterocles gutturalis
TCTCCGTTCTGTGAGTGCGGTTTTGGGATCTTTAGCTGAGAACAGGCTGAGCCTTGGTCATCGGATGGGGGGACAGTATCACTGTGTATCACTCATTTGTATATAGTATTATTTTCAATATTATTGTAGTTTAGTTATTAAATTGTTCTTATCTCAACCCACAAGTCCTTTTTTCCCTTTACCCCTTTAATTCTCTCCCCTATCCTTGGGGGGGGGATGAGTGAGCAGCTGTGTGTGGATTGGCCCCCAGCCAAGGGCAAAACCATCATACTAACATTGTTTTCATTTTAGCTGTGACTGTAGGCCAACCCCCTCTGTTCTGAGCAATCTCACGGATGTGCAGAAGAAGTCTAAGATTTCACATCTCTAAGAGCATTGATTACTTTAGTGTAATTTTACTCTGTGTCTGCCTCCCTCCTCCATATATGTCACTGCTCTTGCTTATCTGATGGTTTGCAGGCAAACTGCACAGAATTGCACCTGGCTTTGTTTAGTTTTCTTTTGTTTTGAGACCAAAATTTTCTCATTTGACTCTTTTCAGGACAGTGGATTCTTGTCAGTGGTGGAGAAAAGCAGGCTGCAGGCACAT
>NW_010116695.1:616-2609 GCF_000699245.1 Pterocles gutturalis
GAACAATTAAGTCTGAAACAGAATGTTAGCTTCCCAAAAGAACTGATGGGCTGTAGCTAGTGATGAAGAGAGACTGCACTAAGACCACTGCAACCGGCACCTGTGCAAAAAGACTCTGTACTATTAGTATTTCAGTATTTACTTAGTAGAGCTGTTTCCAAGGGAAATCCTGAAGCACAAACCCAAAAGTTATCTTACAATTTCATCATACATATTGCATGTATTTAACTTCAGCAATAGAGGAAGGAATAAAACTTCCCAAAAGAACAAGCATCATTATGAAGACTGCAGTCTAAAAATGCTCATCCAAAGCATCCCAGCAGAGCCCTCTAACCGAAGCAAGCAACTTAACACAAGAGTAACCACAGCACTAGCTTTCCACAATACTTCCACCTGTGAACCAAGGTCAGCCATTTGCTCTTACTGTGCTCCATGTGCAGTGATCAGCTCTTCTAGAACAGCAAAGGCAACTACTAAGTAGTGCTCCAAGACTAGTTAGATACAAGACTTAGATATACAGAAACCCGTGCAGTACAGAAAGCCAGACAAGAATAATTTACTACACAGTACCCTAAGAAGTAGGTGTCCCCAAACCAGCTGTAAGTGCATGCTTACAGAACTCATCCTTTCTAGGCTGGCTAAGTTGAACTCAATCACTGTTACTGGAGATGCACCACTTTACTACCAACAATCTTGCTTTATAGGTTTGACTTTGTAGTTACTTAAAGTTTCTCAACTGTTTTAGTAGTGCAGTAGTTGGATTAATGCTGCCTATAGAATAAGTTCTAATTTGGTCCTAGTGTAAGTACAAATTAACCTGTGACTAGACTTCCAAGTCTAAAGGAGAAGTTTCTAAGTCTGAAGGACGTTTAACAATCATAAATAAAAGGATCACCATGAAGAGCAAGATGCTAAACTACATTCTCATACAAATGACATTTAAAGCCAACTTCATAAATTTATATTGAACTACAGGCTTGATATAAGGCTGAGACAAAGAACCCAGGAGTTACAGTGAGTCACAGGTCAAAATTATGCAGTTATCAAAGCACAATCGCTGGCAGATTTTATACAGGACCACCAAGGGAAAAAAAAAATTGTTACTAACTCGGTATTAACACCATGCACTGTTTTCACTCTTGTTCCACAATCTCTGTGTAGCCAAAGCCTTAATATTGGAAGTTTTTAGATAAGTAAAATACTTTTTCTCATATAACCAATAAAAATGAGTTAATACAAGAAAGATTCGTCAGTGTGAGTATTACACATCAGTATACCACTTCTAAGGAGGAAAAGGTTCAAAAATACACAACTCCTGTTTACAAAGTGTTCAGCGTTATCACGTACCAAAGCAGCTATTTCAAGCGCTATCAGTTCATACCTACCAAATATTGGTGACTGCACTGAGCAGTACGGCATAGCTTCTTCGTTAGGAGCTCGGGTAAACAGGCTGAGGTTTGTATACACATCATGAGTTTTTGAGTAATCCAGAACGTGACGCGCATCTGAAAACCCATGAAACACATTTGAAGGTCCACCTCGGTAGAGTATCAGGATAAATATTGCTTGGAAGACAAACAGAAACAGCAGAAAACAAGGATTTTCTACACGGGAGAGGGACATAGTTGTAGCCCATGCTCTGGAGCCAGGCCGGTGAGGAGTTCAACTGCCTTCCACGAGCTGCCGTTCCAGGGCTACATCGCTGCGCACAGGCCACTTCCTCCTCCTCCTCTTCAAACTTTCTGAGGCGGCAGCGTGCTCTTCCAGCACGGCTTCGTCAGGACGCTTTGAGCCAACCCCCCCCGTCCCGCCACAAGCTCTGCAAGCCGGACTGAAGGAGAGAAAAAGCTGTTCCGAGGCCACCCAGAGCAAAAGAGCCACGGGGGCGGGGGCAGCCGAGCCCCGCAGGCAGCGCTACAGGCGCAGCGGCCGCCCTCCCACACCCTCACGCCTACCCCTGCGGGACAGGCTCTCCGAGGCAGCGACACCGGCG
>NW_010116696.1:0-29459 GCF_000699245.1 Pterocles gutturalis
TTCTGTGATTCTGTGATTCTGTGAAAAATTAATACAGATTTGTTTCTCATTTCCAAAGAGGCCCAACAATGAAAAAAGTAGTTGATTTTGTTTTTATTATTTTGCTTCATCTCCAAATTAACCACTTACTGAAGGGGAGCAAAAGTAGGATGCTGGAAACATGAAAATGTACTCTCTAGGTGAGCTGAACTGAGTGTGAACCCACCTAAGTGGATTATATTGAACTAATCTCAAGGCGTCTAGATTCCCAACTCCCTGCAAGACTAAAGACTTGATAATTTTGGATTTGACTAAGCCTTTCTCAGCTTCATGGCGCCGAGTCTGGAAATACTAGGGTTCACAGAGCTCAAAGGTGCCTCAATACTATTGCTCAATCGGAGCTGCAGCCTTTGGAAGTTTCGCCTGAAAATGGCCACAAGGCCATCCTTGTATCAACAACAGAGAGATCTTTGAAGAGGAGTGAATGAAACCCCAGGGACAGAGAGGTGTCAAGGTCTCACTTTTGCACATACATTTCTCACAGGTACATTGCATGCTTCATTATTTGTAACATCTTCTTTCAATTTTAAAACAGAATTCTGATCCCTCTCCCCTTTATAGCAACTCACAATATTGTATGCTACAATGAACAAGAGCAAATACGCTTCTTTCTTTGGGGAAAACAATTACTGCTAGCAGGCAATGGTCAGTAACATACAAGACAGGCCTGTGCATTCCCAAATGTAAGTCTAAAGCTTCTAGCATGTTCGACAACACGGACATAATCTACATCTCTGCAGACAATTCAAGGGATCACAGTGGGGGAAAGTTTTCTTAATTTTTCGGTTTGATATCTCTGAGCATCTGACTATGGTCAAAACCCTCAAGCTATGCAATTTTAAACTTTCAATTTAACTTCAGTTTACTAACCTGAAGATGAGTTTGTCCCTCGTGTAAAGCCATTTTTCTTGTTCCCCTGACTATTCAGCCAAGCAACACCTGAAGCTCCTTCTCTGAAATCTCCTTGTATTCATTTCCAGAGAAGCAAAACAGTTCTAATTCAAATTGCTGAAAGGATTTAATTTAAATCTATATATATTGCTTCAGGGCTTTCTGTCTGAGGTCAGGGATGAAGATTGTTGCAAGCAATAGTAACTCTCTACCAGAGACAGAACCCTTGAATGTTGAAGGCCTGGATGACTGGTTTGTATAATCACCTAAATTTACATGGTTTATATGAAGCTGAGGAAGCTTCTTTCAGTGCAACCTGATTATGAAAGTGTCCTCCTGCTATACAATCCATTAAACTCACTGACAGAGGTTATAAGTGGCCAAGCACTTATGTTATTCTTGGAAGCAATGAAATTAAAGTTATTTTTTTAAAAAATTAGTCCCTTTTTAATCTTTTCAAAGGACTGGCTACAAAGTCAAATTCTATAAATCCGGGTTTGACCATCTGTGGATTAATATTGTTATTACATCTTGCAACTTAACTCCTAGTGTGTTCTCTCTGTCTTCCAGATCTCCTTCTAAGGTATTTTACTGCTAAAGACCAATGGACTGTTAACTGAGCCAAAAAGTAGATTTTTGATGTAATTTTTAAAACATTTCTTCAGAAAAGCTGGATAAGGCTCAGTGTTCTTTGCACAGCAATCAAAGACAGTTCTCTCAAACTGCAAATAGTCAATGACTGATTCAGATCCTAAGCATGAAGATTTATAATGGATAGGAATCAATGTGATGCAGTTGACAGAAGTGGAAGCAGTAAGAACTGAGCTAAATTTGAGAGAGGGCTGACAGAGGATGTTTGCCTACCTGCTGTCTTCACCTTTGCAATTCACTTCCCTGCCTAGACCTAGACTTCTACAGTTAGAAGGCTTTCAGGCTTGTATTCAGATGTATGGGAAGTGGGCAGATAATTGAACAAAGCTGAGCACCTATGATGTAGAAGAATCAGGCCAAACTTGGTATATTTGGCCTCTTATTTGTTTACATGCCATAGGAATAGTATTATATTTATTCCACAGAATTAAACTATTCTGCATGTGCAAAGCATACCATGGTCTTCTGATTATATCCAGAAAGAAATGTGGATAGCGGAACTTTAATATAAAGTTCTAATACTTCCTAAAAATCACCCTAGTTTGTCAATCTGTCAATATACTCGGTCATATCTACTAGAATGCTACTATGATGCTATAGGTAGCATAAGCTAAATATGCTTCACTGGGATGAGCAGGGAAGCATTTTGCTTCATCAGTTTTGAGTACCTGTCTGCTACCTGCACTATATGACCTATTTACAGTTTTCTTTTCTAAGACAGGTTATACAGTAGCTTTAAGAGAAAAAAGGATCTCATCCTTGTTCTATGAATAGCATAGAACCTCTCACCCTTGAATTGAATCATCAGGGACACAAGACAGCTGCATCCTTGCAATCCAGGAAATATTCCAACAACTTCCGCACAGTTGCTCTGTTTAATGGTAAGTTTTTTCAGGAGCTCAAGGACCTGTTTCCTAGCTTGGTATCATCTGCCATGACATGTCACACAAATATACCAACCTCTTCACAAGGCATTAATCTATCAGTTTCCAGATGTCAGCATCCCAAGCTGCCATAAGTCTGGAAATCTCAAACACGTAAATACAGTGAGTCTCTATCTAAATATGTCCAACCAATTACATTGTGAATTTGTGGTACATGGCTGACAGATTGTATTTACTAAACACAACCAGATCAAAAAACATAGACAGTATGCCAAAACCATCACTGGTTTCTATCACAAGAAGGTAACTGTCTTTACCAAAGCTTCCAAGGGATATCATATGAACAATGCTTCCATAGGAAGATACTGGAGTTGTTATAGGAACATAATCTTCAACTCTTGGATATCTAATTTCACCTGAGAGTGGAAGAGTATAGTATATTCCAGAATAGCTTAAAATTGTAGGTTTTGTGACTATTTACCAACCTGAACATAAATATCAGCACAACTTACCTACTTTGTTTTCCAAATTCATTAGAGAAACCAATGCTTAAAGAATGTTATGAATGGCTGTCAGACTGTGGCTTGCAATGCTATGCTAAGAGGACCACAAGTAGTCCGTTCATGTGCTGCTATTGTAATATTTGCAATACAAATTCTGATAACTAAGAATTCACAGCAGTTTCAAGGGCTGACAGTGATCCATACCTCACCAGTAGTTCTGGTTAAGGAACCGCTAGCTTGGAAACTGAGCTACTCTATCATCTAGAAATGCTGCTTTTCAGATTGGGTTTAAAACATTGATAGGTCAGCATGGCATATTTTGCCCCTGTTCTGCAGATAATTAGAAGACTTTCATCTCATGGAAGCTCACATTTCAGTGCTTTGCAAGAACACCGTGTTCTACAGATGTACTTCTAAAAATGTGGTTTACATGATGAGTGCAATGGTAACAGCAAAACAAGTCCCTTGGGTTTTCAGGAGGGGAAAAGTTCTCACCCAATCCATGGCTGGACTAATAAAAAATTCTTAAAAGTCTATCGATTCTAGATTTCTAGTCTTTTGTTTCTTTTTTTTTTTTTTTCTCTTCCCTAAAGCTTTTGACTACCGTTGAATCATTATTAAAATAAACATATACTTGTGTTCTTGCATCCACAGACTCAAGTAGTGATAAGGGTTGTTTAATGGAGTTGGTACTGGTATTGATCGCTCATTGTTTAAAAAGGAACTTGCAGGTTAATCAGATCTGCAAGTGTCTTTCTCATTATTTACATTGCTGAAGAGGATTAAATATTAGAGGGAAGGACCAAAGTTTGCTTTGCCAGATAAATAAAAATCAATTTGTTGTCTTTAGTAAATGTGTTAAATGTAGCAAGGTAACAAATTCTGCAGCCCTCTTGAGGATGATTTTTCAAGATGGAGTAGCCTCTGAAAGGCAGTAAAGACATGGCTGTGAACACAGTACTACGTAGGAGGTATTGCTCACTCCCTCTTCTGGTTAATTCTTCTCTTAACCTCATTTACAAATCTGATATTAATCTCCACAGGGGATGGACAATTACACACAGCTGTTTCTTCTTTTAATCTTGTTTCCAATTTATAGCTTGGACATTTCTTATGCAAATTGTTTGTGTTCATGACATTCAGGTTGTCTAACAGATTTGGAGACAGCTAATGAGACTGGGTGTAGAACTTGACGAGTTTCTGTAAAGCCGAACAGTTTCATCACATATTGTTTTGCAGCTGTACTTGCAAACTCCATATCCTTGTGTGTTTGCATCCGTCTGACTTGCAACACACACTGTTGTGTTGCTGATGGACAAAGTTCCTCAGTGAACTCTTTTTACCAATTTACAGAAGCTGTGGTACCAAGTACCACGTTCAACAGTAATATGCCCCGGCTTTGTACCAGGCTGCAAAGGACATGGATTTATAGATTAGACAGAGTTGAACTTGATGTGAGGCAAACTTGTAAGCAAAATTATATTAATGTTTCTGATTTCTCTAAAACTTACTGCCTATGCTGAAAGCATTTTTCCTCTGACGGTGTATCTTCAGACTGACAGATCATAGATACACACAATTTGTATGAGGGTAGGTTCTTCCTCTTCACATAGTGGGATCTATTTCTGCAGTAAGGAGTATACAACATTTCTATGCCCGTGTAATGGCAGAACAGGTTCTTATCTCCCTCAGTTGCCTGACAGACAATGCAAGTCAGAGAGCACACCTTATCAGCATTATGTTTGTTTACTTCTGTGTGTCCTTATACTGTATAAATCTGAGTCCATTTGGCTGAGATTAGAATAGAAGAATCAACAAAGAGACATGGGTGAAATGCAGCTTGCAGTTTGATTGTGTGTGGAATAGGTTTCATTTTTAAGTATCTGAATAAACCAGATGTGCTTGTTCTGCACTTCGTGAGCTCAATTTATTTCCCTAATTGGAAGCAGGAAGAGGATTCACCTTTTTTTTAGTTGGTAGTAATTGAGCAAAGACTGTTGGGCTACAACACTGAGGAGGCAGGACTATGTTGTAGCAAACAGCTTCAAGCTATACTGCTGGAAGTTGAGGATATTCAGTACCTTAAAGGACTAATACCATAACCAACCAACATCCAGAAACATTCAGTACAAGCAAGTATATTTTAAAAATAAAATTCATATACACAAATATATTTTAAACTTCTCTTTCTCCTGTTTTTTTACACATGAAAATTATCTGATCTTCCAGTAAAAACAATTATTTCTGTGGTTTATCTAAACTCTCCGGTTCTTCCAACTCCATCAACACCTTAGCTCTTTCTGTCCCTCAACACAAAGCTAATTTTTTTAATGTTCTAAGTTCTTTGACATATAAATGTCTTCTAAAAACTCCTGGAGACTATGTGGCTCCAGATTCTCTTCTGTCGCATTAGGCACATGCTGTCAGGATCCTGCGTGCACTACACCCAACATGGGGGTTTGCCTGTCTTTCCTGAACTCAGAGCTGATTGTGGCTCCCATTCTCAGTCCTGCCCTGCTCCCCTCACTTGCATGTGATGGGAGTGTGCCCTTGACAGTCAGGCCTCTGCCCCTTGCCTGCCTTGGCATCACCTTTGGTTCCCAGGTCCCATTCCCCCAAGGAGCAGCAGGCCCTTGCTGCTCCTGGATGCGTTACCTTTAAGGACAGAAGGTCGTGAACTATCAGTTTTGAATACTCCAAAGCCAGAGCCACTTGGATTAATAGCTTTTGATTAAGTTTGTATTAGGCATCAGTCTACTCACCTCCAACTTCTGAATGTTAATCTTTTTATCTTAATGATTGATTGGTGAGCAATCTACTTATGCACACTATCATGAGATCACCATGCTGCTGAGTCTCCAGTCTTGGCAGCAAGGTCTCACCAAGAGCCACTTCTAACACATTAGACCCATTTCCTCAGTTAAAATATGAGAGGAAAACAACTCATCACCTCTGGATATTTTGCTGATTTCCTGTGTTTTCTAAAAATATATGGCACCTGTTCAGAAGTAATTAAAATGAATTTAATTTTATTAATTAATTTTAAAGAATTCATAATATGTTGTTGGTTTTGCACTGTAGTCTTTTTTGTAAGAACTGGTTGTTAACACTGCAGCCCTCCTGCAAGTTTCCTCTGATGCCTCACTTTTATTCTGTGCAAGACATTGGTACTATCTGATCTTTTCAAGCAAAAGTGTTTACTGCCTCAGCCCTTTAAACAGTTTCTCATTAAAATGGCTCCCATCACTTCCTTCTTCTTGCAAGTACTGTAGTTCTGCCTGGAGCTTGCATGTGTCATGGCAAGGGCAGGAAATATCTTATTGCTCCTAGGTGCCTCTGCATGAGCTGATTTTCAAGCTTCTCTTAATTACTTAGGCTAACCACAATGCCTCACTCCTGCTTCGTGTAGTGCTAGAGTTGTCAGTGGGAAATCCACCTTGTTCTGGTCATCCTCACAAAGTCACAAGTAAGCGTGCTGTTGCAACACTGAAAGCTAACCACATATTGGCCTGCATTAATTAGTAAGAGCATAATCAGCAGGTTGAAGGGAGTGATTATCTCCCTCTGTTCAGCCCTCAGATGGTCACATTTAAGACCTGGACCTGTTGGAGAGAGTCCAGAGGAGAGCCACAATATTGGTCAGAGGGCTGGAGCACCTCCCCTATGAGGACAGGCTGAGAGAGTTGGGGTTGTTCAGCCTGGAGAAGAGAAGGCTCTGGGGAGACCTAATAGCAGCCTGCCAGTACCTGAAGGGAGCTATAGGAGAGATGGGGAGGCACTCTTTATCAGGGAGTGTAGTGAGAGGACAAGGGATAATGGCTATAAGCTGAAAGAGGGGAGATTTAGACTAGACTTTAGGAAGTTTTTCACTGTGAGGATGGTGAAGCACTGGAACAGGTTCCCAGGGAAGCTGTGGATGCCTCATCCCTGGAGGTGTTCAAGGCCAGGCTGGATGAGTCTTTGAGCAACCTGGTCTAGGAGAGGGTGTCCCTGCCCATGGCAGGGGGGTTGGAACTCGGTGATCTTTAAGATCCCTTCCAACCGAAACCATTCTATGATTCTATGGTTCTATGATCTGGAGTCTTGTATCTGATTTTGGGCCTCATCAGTGGAAATGGGATATCAACAACTAGGAGAAACTCAGTGGAGCGTTGTTACTATGGTGGGAGGGCTGGAGCACACAGGCATACAGGGCCAAGGCACCTGGGTTCTGTTTAGCCTCATGAGGAGACAATGGAAGGTGGAATACTGCTGCTCCTCAAGAAAAAAGCAGAAGCTCAGGGAAAATCTCATCCTGCAGCATTCTTAGCCAGGAAGAGTAATAATCATGAAGCCTCTGAGGTCATTTTACTTCATCAATGAGCAGTGAAAAACAGTTAAGGATTTAGCTCTGGTTTCCTATTATCAAGAATTGTTGCTGTAGTTTACCTTCACACACAAACACAAACCTATGCCGCCAAGAAAATGCCTTGAAGAGTAAAGTTCCTGCTTCAGACAGTTTGTGACAGAACTGGGAAAATGCCAGTAAACTGTTTCATGTTTTGAGAAAGGATGGAGTTTACAGCAATAGAGACTGCATACACCCTGTGTACATACCACAGAACAGTACAAAAAGGAGCAGTATGGCAAGTAGTTACTAAATCCAGTCTTAGAAACAGGAGAGTCTAGGCAGAATAGCCAAATGACACAGCCCAGCTCAACCTATGCAGGTACACTAGTACATTTTCTGAAATTAAAAGTAAAACTTACTTCCTGATTGTTGCTTTCTTGGTTCAGCATATTCTTCATCATCACGTATTCTGTTAATGTATGTTTCTACAGATACACTTGCCAAAAATTGTGCAACAGAAATATTATAGGACAATGTGTCTCTATGGAAATTATTAGAATGAAGATCAATACCTTACTTAAAAAATACTTATTATTATATTCATATAAGACTGGAGTAATTCAGATGACATTTTTATTTGTGAACTGTTGGGAATTTGCACCCTCAAAATTATGAAGATAATTTGATTCCTTGTCCTGACCTACCTGAAGTCAATGGTCTTTGTAGCAGCAGGTAAGGCATATTATATGATTGTAGCATAAAGGTATTTTGTCGTCACTACAGAGCATCACCATGCAAGACCTCTCCAAACAAAATCTGTAGGTACAGACTGAAGCCTAGCAGCAAAGAAGCTGAACAGAATGCAACAGACAAGGCTTTTCCTCATCCTTGGCAGCCTGTTGAGTTTCCTCTTAAGAATTCTACATTGCAGGTAACACATTTCCTTACTCTCCAGATCCTCCATGACACTTGCTACAGTGACTCACTTGCCATTCCATAGGATTTTTCATAACACTTGAAAAGAGAATAGGTTAGAGTAGAGAATGCATCCTGCTCATTTCTGTACCCTAAGATTCTCTCACCTGAAAATAAACATATTTCCCCCAACCAATTGTGTCATTTCTGAAATGCTGAGAAGAAGAGAAAATACACAGATTCTAATAATTCTACCATTTTGTTTGCCAACTGGAGGCAAAAGGAGAGAAAAAACCCACTTGATTTTGCAGAAATACAGCACATCATAATTTCAGTGAATCATACTCAGCATGAAGGGGTGGGAGCGGAGCAGGTTCTGTCCTGTACATAGGTCAGTAATTAAACAACTGGCTGTAAACAGCAATGTTTGCTACATCTCTAACTATATTCCACCCTTTCTGGGTAGTGATTCTTTTCATTTTGGTTTATTTATTTTTAATTCACAGAACATTTCTGTTCTGCCTCAGGTTCAAGGATACAATCACTGCAGGTATACTGTAGCACTCAGTCTGTTGGTTAGCCAAGCTGATTTATGGAGGAGCTTTTTCCTTCCCCACTGCTTGTAATGTAATGTGAAAAGGAAATATAAAATGGAGCCATAAAATAATTGATTCACTGACATGTACTAGCAAATGAACTCGCAGTTCAAAAAGGCAGAAGGCAGAGGAGAACAGATGATTGTCACATCTAACAGTGACAAATGCCATTTAACTGTTACGAAGCGGAGGTAATACTGGGCGTTACTTTCACAGCAGATGAGGAATATGACAATGCCAACAGGTTGTCTTCTTCTGATTTTGTTAATCGACTTTGTGCCTCTTGATTGACACTTTGTTTTGAGCTAACGGGTGAAAGCTGATACTATAGTTCTTATTTCATGTTGGTGGTGGTTTGGTGATTTTTTTAAACAAAGAAAGATTCCATTGCTCACCTTCTCTTAAGAAATTCGGCACTCCAGATGGCTCTGTCATACTTTCAGTGTTTGCATAGTAGGAAGTAAATGGCTTTAGAATTTGCATGCCACAGAGGGCACTTGGATGGCTTTCAGATTTAGTCCACAGGACTATATTTTATGGCACTGAGATTGTGGGCAGAGAATGGCATTTAAACTGAATGATGAATAATTAACAAATTCACAGCAGAAATTAATCAGGCCACTGGCTTTTTAGATCAGCAACAAGTTCCACTGGGTCCTTCATCATATGAGTCAAATGGTCATCTTAGTTCTGGACATGAATTATTTCAGAAATCTGAAGATACCAAACAGATGATACATTATCCTGTTTTCTAACAATGACCTCCATTAATGCCACCTGTGATGTAAAGATGTGGGCTAGCCTGGCCATCATCAAAATCACACTCCAGTGGTCTTGCTTGTCTCCTGCCCTCTCTTGAGAACCTCAGCAGACATTTGTGTTTCACCCACCAAGCACTACTCCACATTACACCAAGGGTGCAGAACTCCCAGCTGCAGCTGCCTCTGTCCAGATACCAAACTCATCAATAAACTCATTGAGAGAACCACATACTTACTTTAAAAGCAAAAGTGTGAAACAGCTAAATATTAGTTTACCATCTTGCAAGCAAAGATGACCATGATGATCCTAACTGATGGTGTGCAATCACTAAATAGATCCTTCCAAATACAGAATGCAAAACTACTGCCTACTTAAAATTAAATTGTATGTCATAGGATGGGACAAACTGTCTTTTCTTGATATTTCTGAATTGCTGGTGTTTCTACCAGTGTCCTCATTTTAAAGCTATTTAATCAAGTAACAACATGGTGTTCCTTAATATCATCACCTTGCAAAAAGATGATAACTCTTTACTACTCATTCTCTACTCATTCTGGTCCATACCTAAATTAGAGCTGCCTGCTCAGACTGGTCAGTGTATCATATGTCTTACAGATTTAACCTGATACTGCAAGCTGTTCCATATGGGCATAGTATCTACCTGTACTGAACAGGGCATAGGATCAGGACTCTTTCTAGGCTAGAAATCAGCTTCAAACCATCAAATATATCTTCCAATATATTCACCATTTATTTTTACCACAATTTTTTTCCTTCAAATGCAGTAGTTCCTAGATCGTATTTGTCTAAGTAAGTGTTAATGGGTTGGTCAGTGTCCCCTTCCTACTTTTCTCTCCTTGGAAGATATGCAGAAGGGTAATGAATCACTGGTAATGCAATGGGATTATGGGAATTTTTTTTTAATGAATTCATATAGCTAACACAAGCTGCAATTTATGTCATTTTTCAAGAATAACAAAGTTTGAGAGAAACCACTATTATATTAATTGGACTTTCTAAATATGTTTAAGTAATGAAAAATCTCAGTCTAAGAATTAGAGTGAAGTAAAAAAATCCACATTCTTTTTTTAAGCACAGAAGGGGTTTTTCTTTCAGGTTTGACCAATATGAAATGCTTATAAGGAGTTTACTTCAATTTCAGATTAAGGTTTCTGTTCTGCTTTTATTCTCTTTAGCCATCACTGCCATGCTAATTGCACTTAGATTTTGGCATATACCAAGGCTCATGTCTGAGAAATTAAACCCTTTTAATAACATAAAAGTGTTTGGGAAATTTAAACACACTTAGAGAATTACTACAAATCTCTGTATGAAATCATAGTGAAATTTGAATTTTTTTTTTTTTTTTATGCACTCTTCCTCTGGTAAATTTCCATTTCCATTCCATTTCCACTCCTAATCTAGTCTTTGTTCCATTAAAAACCAGGCAGAATTTTTTCTCTATTTATCCTAAGAAGCATTGGGTACTGTGATGTATCTATATAAGTATTATCGAATCAAGATCCAAAATAATTTCTACCTATGTGTTTTCATTAATGTGAGTAGCAGTGCAGGCATATATATATATATATATCTATATGGGAAATACATGCTTTGATGTCATATTTTTCTATCACACTTTTAACTTCTTCCAGTTTCTAATTTTTTTTTAACTCCTATGAAGAGTATTCATTAGGATGTCATATTTTCAGCACAGAACATTTAGACTAATTTCAAAATTTTGCTAGGTCCTTAAGATTCAAAATCCCAATAGGTAGAGATAAGAGCTGGCATCTGGCCAACCTGTTCCACAAGCAGCATAGATTAGATGCAGATCAATGTAAAATAAATGTCTCATCCTAATATGTAGTCAGTGCCCTCCTTGTTCAAAAAACACAGCCCTATGTTAGTATCTTGATCCCACTTGTTTCATTTTGGTCCTACTACGAAAGTGAAATGTATATGATGCTACTTCAATTTCCATCACTTTTTCTCCTTCATGACATCTCAGGTCTAAACACATGACAAGGAATTGTGAAACAGAATCACAAGGTTTCTTAAAACAGTATCCTTCAAAGGCTGGCCATCAGTTAATGTCTGGCAGTTCAATCAATATGAGATTGCATCAAGAACCTGTTTCCTGCAGGAGGTCAGTAGAAATGTCTGCCCTGAATGGCTAACTAAAAACTTCTACTTATCTCATTATGTGCAGAAACACACTATGATTTTATATCTTTGCTTGACTGGTGGAGGGATGATCAAAACTCTAATTGTACATGCTCAGAACTGCCAGCAGCACCTTATTTCTCACCTACACACTCACACTTTTGTTTTTCCTTTATGCAGTAGAAGAGATAGCATAGCGGTTTTTAAAGCTAACATTTCATCTTCAGGTGATCACTTCAGGTTCATACGCATATTGGTTTAGTCAGGATTTAGCTAATGTAACAGGGGCTTGATCCAGCTCTCCCTAAAAATATGAGACTCAGTGATCTCAGTGGAAGCTAGATCAAGCCTCAAATACACTGAGGGAGACATTTTCTGATGCACAAAGGATAGTGAGACATATAGGTCCTAATTCCCATTCATTACCTTGAAAACCTCTCCTAATACTTCTTTCCCAGTGTGAAACAAGAATGTAGACCAGGGAAATATAAAAAAGCTTTTACATCCCTGGACATACAGAATTGCTGGCTTGTTTTTTTTATCTTGACCTGAAGTTGCTATAGAAGTACTTTGAAAATTTCTGCTGTCCCATTTAAGATAGCTGGAACACAGACTTTCATTTAATAGCTTCCGTAGAAAAGAAAAATCAGAAATAAAGCAAAAAAAAAATGTGAGAGAGGTATTTAAAAAAAAAAAAAAAGTTACCAAACCAATACTGTTTAGTTGCATGCAATCTTTTCATAGCAGGTTCCCTCCAAATGTGCAATGGTTTTATTTAATTATAGATTGAATAGATGGAGTTATTGAGAGAGTGGAAAAAGAAATATTTCTAATTGTTGTGAAAGCACTTCCCCCTTTTTTGACGGCTTCCACACCTCTAATTACTGTTTGACTTTATAGTGAGTGTACAAATGTATCTTTGCCCTCAGTGGATTGTGACACTGTAGCTTAATTATAAAAGCCAAGCTCCTTTTTTGCTTGACAGCTAAAGGTCCAGGTCTTTGGCTTGGAAGGTCATTTGTCTTCTCTACAGTAAGAGATGAGTGGATAGTGGTAGTTTGTTTAATTACATTTACTATTACATCTTGTCTTTGCCCAAATATTTGTTAGAAAGGAAATATGTGTATTCATTGTGCCATCAAGGACCTTCATTTTGAACTGCACAATTATTAATCCGCAGAAAGTGAGCTACCACAGAATTTTGTTCTTAATTACACGCTTAGAGAAAAAATCCACCACATCAAAAATAACCGTGCTGTAGCCCTATAGTGATCTCCTACTGTTGTGGGCATCTAAAACAGGTCAAATGAACCGTGCTTTAGAAGTGCCTGTTTCTCTTGGCTAACCATAACCTTAGTTTAGCTACTAGCTTCTTCAAATACCTAGAGATCTGAAAGAAGGATCTTATCCGTGACCTTCAGGATGAAATTTAAAAGATGGACTCTTTGTCAGTCAGTCATTTTAGGCTCTTCCAAGTTCCTTCTCAAGGAGGGAGAGAATGGCAAGGAGGTGTTCTAAGCTCCTGACCGTTACAGGAGCAATTTTGGGAGCTCTTATGCAGCAATGGGACTCCTCTTCCCTTGGAATACTGTTTTATTTGGGGATGTTTTCCTGCAGCTTGATAAGAGCAGTCTTTCTGTCTAAGAACTAACCTTACTGTGCCCTCTGTCCTTGGAGGCTAAAGATTTTTAATAAGTTTTTATACTTATGAGTGCACTGACACAACACATGTTGAATACTTTAGAAAAGCAGGTGGAATGGAATAGTTTCTTAACAGGGCAGTCACACAATATTTATTTACTCTCCACTGAGAAACATACATTCATGTGTAATATTCAAATGGAACATTCTTAAGCCTTTTGGTTTATGAAATAATTGTCATATTATCATACATTTTGATAGCCAATCTTGAAACAACAAGACATAATCAAAACAATCTATATTAGCATTGCAAGCTCAAGTTATTTTTCAGACTGAATTGTACACAAGAGAATATTGCTAGCGTTTCTCTGAATTGTCAAACCACCCATCTGACTTTGAAAAACATAATTCCAAAGAAAAGTCCAGTGAAAGTTTCTCTGTCCCTACTGTTTTCATTCAGTATTCATGAATGATGGTGTTTTGCCGATCGATGGGGATAGCACAGAGGACACAGGCACCAAAAAAAAAAGTAAACTTATTTTTACTTATGTCCAAAGTGATGAAGTAATAAGGAAAATAGTACAGAGAAAATAAAGCAAGATAAGGTAAAGCAGCAAGACAACAAGCAAACTACTATAGCAAGCACAAAGTAAGGTAATGCACCTAGTCATTACTACACAGAGTTAGCACCAATTGCCCTATATTACCATCATCCAGATCCACAGACTCTGGGGAGCCCGTTTACAGCAAAGGATTTGGAGAACTCATCCCGGCAATTGGGAAATCTCTATACAGTGTGACCACTGTCTAGAGGAGGCTTCCAAATTTTCCTGCAAATAGTCCCCACTTTTATGCAGTTAAATAAACAAGCTGCGAAAAACATCTGTTGTGGTTTTTTTTTCCCTTGTTAACTTTTTCCCGCGCTTGGCCAGAACCCGAGAAAAAGTTAAGAAGAAGTAAAGGTATCTGGTTGTCTTTGATTATGTGTCTCTAAACAAAGCCCGTCACCGCCCTGCCACATTCTGCCACGTAGAGGTCTGTTTGAGGGTTTGAGGTAGGTATATCTCTCTTTGGCAAGTGGGGCTGCCGTTACACAGCTATTCACAGCAAGCGTTACAGCAATGCTCTATAAGCGTTACAACAAAAGCTTTTATAAATTGGCATATATTCATGAAGTCATACACTGCATATGTGATCAATAGGTATCAATTATCAATAAATACATATTAGGTATATTGTTAAGTTGTGGAGTTCACCTAGAGGTCAACTTTGGTTCAGGGCCTCACTGCTCAGGCCCTAGTGTTTCAGATGGGCAAAAGCTTGACTCCAGGAGAGAAATTAAGGTTTTGCCGTTGATAGCTATGGCAATAGCATTTTGCTTGATGTATCTTCATTTCAATAACATAGCAAGCATATATGTCTTTTGCTAATGTGAAAAGGAAGTGCCATTGGTCCTGGCTTTTCTTCTTTTTCATTCATGTCATTTACTCATATCCTTCCCACTTAAGAAAAGGAACACCTAAAAGTAATTGAACTATTTCTTTCTACTTTCTTCCTCTGACAATATTACAATATTTTCTGTCATAACGTGTGAAGAACATATACATAAATTTTGGTCTCTTGTGACTAAGAAAAATATCTGAGACTTAGTTTGTTGAAATAAAATGGTTTTGGAGGAAGATCTTCTTTAGTACTTCATAGACATTAGTAAAAAAAAATATTCTCAGCCTGTCTAAGTCAAAGAGTTTTTTATTTAATTAGTGAATATTTATTGGTACTGTTATAATATCTAGGTACCCTGTTGTACTATCATAGTGCACGACTGAGTGTATCAAAAAGCTTAGAATGTAACACTAAAAACATCCATGACAATACAGGGTATATATAAACGGGCAACTGAAGAATATCTTAGTTTTAAACAACTTGCCCAGGACCTGGGAGCCAAACACAAATCTCTCAAGTCCTAGTATACTGCTTTAGCTTATTTTCTTTAAAAACAACAAAAATATTATTTTACAAAAACAACAACAACAAAACACCCCAAACAACATTTACATTATATCTGATCATCTACTAGATTAGAGCATGGGCTTATAATTAGCAAAAGAGATAACCAGTATTTGATAACTGTCCATTTTTTTAATAGAGAATTTTTTGTCTAAATTGTAGTGCCTATGAATAATAATAAAATGAGGCCTTAGGTGGATAGTCCTGAGCATGAGTCAGGGTACAGAATTTCCTCAAGACCAGCAATCTTTTGTTAGGCTGCCATGCCATCGTCATTTTCCCTTAGTAGCAGGTGCCCCCAAAATAAAGAGCAAGATCAGAGCAGAGGCCATGAAAGTAAATGCCTGATGGTTATGAGCACAAATGCAAAACGGCGAAGCACAGGTTACTAAAGCAATGCAGCACTGAGAACTGAATAGAAGTGGCTTTAGCAGATAATGAAGCCCATGAATCTAGCATGGAAAAAGCGCATATGTGGTGAAAAGACTAAGGAGATACGAGAAAATTTATAGTCCCTACAAGAATGGGAACAAAAAGAGGAATTGCTCCACTATTGACAACCCTGGCCCCTCGGCAGACCTGCTCCCTGATCAACACACCACAGCTTATCCACAGGAAGCTCCCCTTCTGGTTCAGTGGAGAAAGAGGACTGCTGTTTTTATTTGCTATACACCAAATGTAGCTATGGCAAGTTAAGTAACTTCTGGAAAGTTGACTAGGAAATCAGTGGAGTAAAGGAAATCCTTCCCTTCATGGTGGGGGAAAATAAGGAAAGAAAAAGCCATTGTACAACCAAGGAACTCTTCTCTTCCTGACGTGAATTCTGAAGAACTACCATGAATTCAGAAGAACTGTCATCTTTGCACCTGCAAAATGCACTTGCAGCCCTCTGTTGCCCTTGCCTTTCCATCAAATTGGGCAAAATTTTTCCTACACTGTCTGATTCATGGTCCTGTAGCCCAGTCCACTGGAGTTTAGGTCATGAAAATGAAAGCAATCACAAAGGAAAAAGAACTAATGGAAACAGTGGCAGAAGGTCCTGTGTTCATTCACCCAGCTTTACTTTTTATCAGTATTAATATTATGCATTCAATAAAGTGACATAATTCAGCTTCACTAATGATGCCATGACTGTGTGAACTTTGTTATATAGGAATAGCCATAATTCTGAGTAACATTTCTCAGGCATTTATTTTATGCAGTATTTAAATTAAAGGAGGAGCACTGTGCAGATGTAACAAAATGCATTTCATTTTAGTCTCAGTCACCCCTCAATTAACAGAGGATGCAGCAGATAGGAAATAATTGCACTTACTACTTTGTTTCTCTGTTTTATGTTAATGTCAATGTAACGTTTTTATTACTGGGATTTTTAAAATAAAACTTTTAAAAGTATCAAATACACTGGTGACATTCAAGCATAAAGTTTATTTACTTCAGAAAGAAAGATATTCATTGCTCTGCAAGGAGCAACAGAACTATAATATGCCTTTGTGAGTTAGTTTTGCATAACTCAGAAAAGCCTTCAAAACCAGTCCAAAATTTATCAACTGAGAGTTTACATCTTGCATCTGTAAATTTAAATGGATGAACTTAGCTCTGTGAAAAGCTTACTACCTGCCTGGGCTCCCTGCCTTGTGAAAATGGAAGATAACTTTTCTTTTTAGAAGAGATTTTTCTTTTTTCAAAGCAAAGTCTGAAAGTGAGAAAAGGTCAAATCACAACTGCAGAAATATGGATTTTACACTGCGCTATAACACGTCAAACTACCCAGATCTGATCTGCCTTTCAGGAGAAGTGTCTTCTGGATAAATAGCATAGCATTGGAGCTTCTGAAAGTAACACATTTTTCACAGTAAGACCTGTTAGTGACTAACAGATGTACCCATGCTGACTTTTGAACACCAGTTCTCCCCTTAGATTTGTAGATGTTCTTTTGTTGGAAAACACAGTATTGACAATAGGCAACTGCCAGTCCTGACTTCAATATCACTGATTTACCACAGTTAAATTAACATTTTACTCAATGTCTCCGCACAGTAACATGTTCTCAATAAAAATATTTTCCAACACATACTGTAGACAACAGCTCTGAGCACAGTTTTTCATACCAGAGCTTTATACAATTATCAGCTTAATCTTTAATTGGGTTTAACTAATTGGTAAACAGGATTTTTATTCATTAGTTTTATACATGTAACATTTCCTCAACTAAGGCTAATTTGTATTCAACATAAGCAACTGGACGGCTGAGTTTTGTAAGAAAATATCAGTGAAAAACCTTGAAAAATCACAGCAATTTCTTCACTTTGATATTTTTAAAGATGCCTGTTATTAATCCTGATTCCTTTTATATACATATATAATCATTTTATATCAAATACACATTTATAAGAGATCATCTTATGGATTCTTATGTATCAACTTGAAAAGAAATGCAAGAGCCCTTTAATGTAATGTTTACCAAGTCCTACATATAGTCCATACAAATCTGTATACCAATTAAAAAAATATTGTTTATATTTTAAAAAATTAAGGTGTAAGAAAGAAATAATTGTATTGTTATAAAACAGTTCCATGATTATACAAAAAAAATATGGAAGAATGTTTAAATACCACAGCAACTTAAAAGAATAATTATGATGATGAATAAATGGTCATTCACGAAGCATCAGGTAATTTCCCACAACAGGAGTATTGCCTTTAAAGACATCGGATATTGAACCATGAACTGTGCCCACAAATTTCCATAAAAACTACAGATAATGCAACAGCACTTTGGTATTATTTTAGAATGCTTTTCAGGTTTGTCTTTACTGTATTTACAGCCAGGGACAGTGGAAGATGAAAGACACTATGAAAGCATAGGTGGCACACTCTCTTCTATAGAGTCTAAGACCCTCCTGTTTATTTTAGCAAGAATGTGGTTGTAATCACAGATGTTCTGATTGTACCCTTCTCTGTGCTTTTTGTTAAAACAGCACATGCATTAGCAGAAAATATGTTTTGTTATAATGGATTATCAGCAACATAAATTTTCCAACCATTCCCACTCATCATTTTCCTGAAATAAAGCAGTGCAAAGAAGTATTCCCTTTCCAATCATTCTGTCTATGAGGGAACATGTTAAGAGAAGATGCCAATTCCAGTCTAGCATATAAATCTGTGTGTGATGAAAAGAAACCTCATGGCAGTGACAGTAGTGATGCTGGTAATTGCAAAATATAAACAGACACCTGAAAATTTAAAAAAAAAAAAAAATGCACTCTTGGAAAATAAGAAAAAATATTGGAGTAAATTGGCATGATTAAAGATAGGAGAGATAAAACACATGTAAAGGTGGGAAGTTAGTGTGAACAAAGTCAGAGACAATGAAGAAAACAGAAAAAAAAAAACACTCAAAGAACCCTGAAGACTACATTTTCTCAAAACCATCAATGATTTTAGTAAATATGTAGACAATTTTCTCTGGTATCCTATGAAAAATGAATGCAGTTTTCATCTGACCGATGTCCACATTTTAATGTTCAATCATCTTTTCTGCACTACGGAAGTCTCCTGCAAGTGCACTGGTAGGAAGGGAAACAGTTGTTCGACTGCCGTAAGCTGTACCTGCCTTTAACTCTTGTCTTGCACGGTGATTTTGTCTATGTGTTAACCTGTGACTCAAAAAGTTTTGAAATGCTCTTTCATAGCAATGAGAGATCTTTGAGACACCTACCCAGTCAATTCACTGGGGTATCAAAGGTGTCAGAAAAATGCTCAGATTTTCCATCTGCTTTTTCTTATTTTCCTATAACATGTCCTGTAGTCAATTGTTTCTAATCCTGAAGTACACAGAAGTTAATTCTTGGTGTTTTCTGATGGACTTCATGGCTAAAGACCAGTTAATCCCTGTCAAATTCATATGGATAATTAGGCTCTTATTCGTTAGCCTTTTGCTGATAAAGTTTTAGATTCTGCTCAAAACCAGCTGTCTTCAGCTTCACTCAGCTCTTTTAAAGAGATTTTCAATTGTATATTGTTTCAGCATTTCTTTAGCTTCCCCTGTTTTTACGTGACAGCCTTCTCCACAGGGCGACCCTGCTAGGCAAGCTATTTTACTATAGTCATAGTAAATAATAATGTTCATCTTTATCACTTGAATATTAAGCAAATAAAAATTCCAGGAGCTCATGTCATGTTCTCCTCTTGCGCAAGTCCATTGACAGTCAGGAATCTCCACTATAAGTAGCTGTTAGAACTATGGTTTAAATATGAAGGGATGCCTTCTGCTTAACAGTTGCACTAGCTTAAATCCCAAGTAATTCCAGTGAAGCCAGTGTATTTGCTCTGGATTTAATCCAGTCTAGCTGAAAGCAGAATTTGGCCCTTTGATTCCTGACTCAATTGCTGGGAGATTTACCACGCAGGGAATACTCTGTACGCCTAACACACTGCAGCATGCTACTTGGTCTACTTACCAGCAGAGTAAGAGCTTTATATTTGACATAGCTGAAACTTCTGACTAAAAATAGATTGTAGAAAATTCCCAGCTGAGCTCTAATATCAATTTTCAGGAAGCAAAAATACAGCTTTCCACCAAGCTAGACTAGTTGAAATGGAGGTAGCTTAGTGCACAATGCTTTGTATTATACTGAATACTCTGCTGCAACACTCTAAATGGATAACATGAAGATTTGATAGCAAGCCTAAAAATTACTTTTGCTAAATGGGAAAACAGGGGGGAAAAAAATCCAAACACTGTTAGATACTGCACAGCAGCAATTCATTGTGAGAATTCTCAGCATACAGCTATTCTCACTGACTTCCACATGTTTTCATAACACAAGAATTTGAGGGGTGATGAGAGGAGAAAGTACTTACACAATATTTTATTACAAAAAAATATATTGAAAGTTGTAAAATTATTTGACAGGCTTTATGAATGAGTAAATAATGGGACAAATGGGAAACATATGTGGAAAATAGAACAAGATAGTATAAAATACTATTATAGCAGCTGAAAATCTTGATGACCACAACAACAACAAAAAGACTGGTGAAAATCTATACAGAAAAAAGAAATAAATTAGCATTGTCTGGGATTATATTTTCTCCAGTCTACACTGTTTTCACCATTTACCTATGTGTGCCAGTTTTACTTCAAATATAGAAAATGGGGACTTATTTCAAACATATTATTTTCTTTTTACAATATTAAAACACTTTAATCAGCAAGAAGCAAAATATTAAATATGTCCTTGATTTATCTTAACAGAAGACACAGGAATTCACACAAGATTCAGAGACAACCAGGAAATAGCTACTATTATGTTAAAATAGAAATATGCATACATCACATCTACTTCTTCCTCACCTGCAGTTTGGATGTGGATCTTAACAGAAAGAAAAGAGACAGAAATTCTCTAGTGAACTGTAAATTTTTGGAAGCTAAATGTGTGAGTGCATACCTATATATATATATACACACACATATGTTTAATATGTATACACAATCTCCATCTTGTATTTTTTATTTTCTATTATGCAAAATCACCACTTTGCTCCCTCAGCAGTATTTGTGCTCTTTAAAACCCTAATTCTGTTCTGAATCTGTTTCATGTTTGTTTTCAAAGACTTCTTGTAAAATATTGGTGGGTTGTGGGGTTTTTCTAGCAGTAAAAATAAGAAACTACCTTTCTATTTGGGTTAGAACTGAGATGAAATGAGGAATGGCTGCCACCAAGCAGAAAATTTGCTCACTTTATGTGTGCCAGTTAATTACGACACTTCAGAGGCGCTTCTGAAAGGATAAGGCAAGCTGCATAAATTTAGCTGTAATCCAGGCAGGCAAAACTAATTTGCAGGGGATGGCCTTATCTAGCTGCTGCAGCTTTCTCAGAAAATTAACCTTGGATATTTGGGCCTAATTCAGAAAGTGTTTGATTTTTTTTTCCTTCCCTGCTCAGCATAAGAGAATTTTAAATTCAGTACAATACCTGACTTCTAAGAGGCACTATGAATGCTGTAGGCAGTTCAGAGTTATTACTGACAAGCAAAAATATATATTTATATACTTACATATATGATTGTCCTTCATGCCCATTATCCTGTCTTCTTGCATGAGCATCAGAGGGTTTATCGCTATATGTATGGGTGGAGGGGGTCTTTGGATTAACAGAAGATGCAGCTCATTTTAATGTACTTAGAAAAAATCATCAAAGTTCATTGCAGAATAAGTCATGCATACTGACTTGTTCATTCCAGTGGAAATGAAGAAATCCCCATAAAAATAGAAGTTTAATGAAGTGTTGGAACAAAGTCCTGCCTGTCATTCCAATTATCACTGATTTAGAATTTTCCTTGATACACCACTGTTAATTGCTCTTACTCAGCACAATTAAAAGTTTACCTTAGATTTCACCAGCTTCACCTGTTCACGTGTGAAAGATTTAATTGACAAATGTTGCCAAATCCACCTGAAAAGCTTCAGGCATAATATGAAGTATAAGTGTTACTGGCTTCTTAGCATTTTGCAACCTAAGACTGCCTTTTATTTTACCTAAGTGTTAATGAGTTCATAGTATGATCCTCTCTTTGCCCAGACAATAATCACTGTAGGAAAACATGAAAGTATAACATGTATAAAAATCTTTCTTCCATAATTTAGCTGGTTTAAAATCACTGGATGCTTTGTGGACAAGACAATTTGTGGCATTTGTTTGGTCAAATCTGACCATCGAAAAATAGGTCTAAGATTATTTGGAAAAAAAAAAATATTAAATGTTTTGAGATAGATCAGTTTCACTTTTTCTTATTTGCAGAGAGGTAGATATCTCCTTTACAGACACTCATTCCAGCCTTAGCTTGATGACTAAAACAGGACCACAGAAAGGTAATTAATACCTTTAGGTCATTTCACTGACTCCTGTCTTCACTGGCAAGTCTCCTGCATTTCAGACAGACAAATTTATATTAAATTAATCTAACCTGTAGTTAAAGCCCATTAACTCTTTTGATGTTCAGCAGTATGTTAATCATTACACTCTTTTAAATACATGCTCAGTTGCTATCCTATTTGATTAAGCCCTTGAAAATACAGATAGCTTTCAAATGGATCTATACATCTTATGCACATAGTTCTGAATATTCTGATCCGATGTAGAAAACTGTGTGGTGGTGCAATCTTCATTCTTGCTCTGAATTTTGTAGGCTTTAACAGCTAAGGGCTATTTATGATCAATGAAACACAGGCTAATTTAACAATGTCCTTCTTCTTCCCATTCAGCTTCACTATGCCCCAAGATACCTTTTATTCTTGCATTATGTCAGTAGAATTTTATGTTAGTGTCAAGATAATGAGTAGCTGTCACTTGATGGTGATTTTGGCCTTCAAAGTAATAGTAAGATTGCATGTAAATATAAATGCCAACATAACCATTCTGTAATCAAAGTTTTGTCCTTTAGTTATTGTAATAATCACTGTTATTATTATTTTTATTATTATTGATACTTATTTTTTTACCACTGCAAAACTTTGCAACGTACTACTCATTCATGCAGGAAAGTCCTTGCCCGGTAAAACTTGTATTCAAATAGAAAGTATATGAAAGACAGAAAGGTGAAAAATGTACAGTTAAATACAGACTTTTTTTAGGAAGTAGAAAAGAGGTTCAACTTTTAAAAGTTCATCCTTCATGTACAGGTAAATATGAAAAGTGGAAAAGCTGAGGTATTAAAAAAAAAAAAAATCAACAGAGAGCATAAAATTAAAATTGACCAAAGCATCTGATGGGTAAAGCACAACAAACTTTGTACTTTGAAGACAGCATCTGTAATTATATTGTAAATGTCACAAGACATAATATTCTTAAAGCAGAGTTTAAATTGCTTTAATTTCTACAAATATTCTTCCTCTCTGAAGTTTTATATAATGTTAGTCAATATAACTTTTGAATGTGCAGATATTTCACTGAGGGGAAAATAACAAACAGAGCCAAGCTGCAAGAGATGGAAAGATCTTGATCTTCAGAATTTTTTCTATTCGGTCTTTACCAGATGCTCCCAGAGTTACTGATTCTGTAGATGCCTTAATTTGCCAGGTTTTTCTTATGTTGGAGCCAAAAAAGTAGAGCCAAATATTCAGCTGAAGTGGGAACATTATTATTACCATCTAGCAGACTGCAGTAACTGTTTTATCACACGTGCTTGAAAGTGTCAACAGCAAAACATCAGTGTTAGCAATTATTTGACCCCTTCCCTGTGTAAAGAGTAGTCAGGGTTTGTGAAATGTTTTTTATTAGATTGTTTGGTGACTATTATAGATAGATGTATTGGGTAGGTATTTCCAGATTTATAGATTTTTGTAGAAGTTAAAATAAGGACCTACACAAATGTCCACATTCGACACAAATCCACATGCATGTCCTTTATGTGGAAATTCCTATTCTCTGCATGTACAGGTCTTGAAAAATTGTCCAGTGTTGCTAAGCACTATGCATAATATTCAGTTCAATAATGCCAAGCATCTCCTAAACAACATATGTAGACTTAGATGACAATCAATGGAAAAAAAGAAGCATCTCTTCTGATATGTGCTCAATACATCTTGTAGTAGCTTTATGGTATGAGTCACCTTTTCTTTCATGACTAAGAATAATTCTCAATTATAAAAATTTGTCGGATTGAATCACAACCTAAATACTCTGTAGTTTGTAACGTGTAATTATTTTGCTGTTAGCCAAGGAAAAGACAGGACTAGAACCACTGAAACCACTGGAATGATCAATACTCGTGAGGCTGAACCCCAGATGAAAGTATTCAGTAATATATTTTGAATATTCACCCAGCCTAGCATGATCATACCTGATTATGGAGCTTTATTACTGGAGTCTTCAAGAATCGTGCTAGTGCTTTTTCTCCTCAATGTGGCTTCTCAATACAAAATAACGTGATAATACCATAGAGATCTAGTGTAATTGAACAGGTGTTAGCATTAGTTACTACAACAAATTAGTCCAACTGCTTTGATAAACAATACGTGTTAGAATTTGGAACCATCAACATAGCATTTATCATTTTCTGAGAAAGGAGATTAACTACAAAACTGTACTTGTATGAATCTTGAAATACATGTCGGCACGTCATTTGGCAAATTCAAAAATATAGCTGGAAAACCCTGTGAAGTGCATCTAACTTGAGGAAAATTTGTCTTAGTGGTGACTGACCACAGAGAACATTAAGCTTGGAATATTTCCATTTGTTGGGATCAGCTTCCTAAAGTGGTAGAGAGCATGTTTTAACTTCAATATTGATTGCATTGTTTACATATATGCTCGAAAATCTAGGTGAAATGGAAATCTGTATGACATAGCTCTGCTTTAGTACATTCAGAGGATTTCTAGTGGGGTAAAGGGCAGAACCGGATCTAAAAAAAAAGTCAGGAGTGAAGAACATTAGCAACACAACGAGGGAAATGGATTCATTGTAGGCAGACAAGTTTGTATAAAGACAACTCAAGGAGAGGAGAAGTCCTGCAATATAGGTCTGTGAATATTCCACTCACTTCTTCAAATCAGGGCAAAGAACCGGAACACAAGATGTTTTCCAAATGGTCAGATTTAGAAAAAGCAAAATCAAAAGGGACAATGTGATCAAGTGAGGGTTAGAATAAACTGACTAGTAACTGAGGGTATAGATGGAGCACAGTCTATCAGACTTGGCAAAAAAGGTAAACTAAATTTTATGTAAGACCCCATTGCAAATAACTTTAGATGCTTCTCAAGGAAGAAGACAGATTAGAGGGACAAACATTACAAAAGAGTGTGGAAATTAAGGACTGATTCTTAGGAAAAAAACCTGCAGCTGCAGCTTGTGCAAATGATTTTTATTGTACTGTTCTCATGCACTCATTTTTTTCATATCGGATATGAATTTTCTTTCAAACTCCCTCTCTGTGCATCTTGGTCATGTGGATTTCCCACAAGGTAAACAGGACCTGAACGTATGCCTGGCACAGGTTGAACCGATAAAACAGCAAATAACAATAGATTTTATTCTTTAACTATTTTTTGTCTAATGGCATAAAGAAGAAAACTGAATAAAATACCTACATTTTCTTCTTCGTTCTACTTTTCCTTCTCCTTCCATTTCTTTTTCCACATTGCAATATTGAGAACTGCCAATAGTATATTCATTCCCCAAATAAATGACCCATCATTATTTCTCAGAAAGAATATGAGAATCCAAACTTTTCTTTAATTTTCTTTCCAATAATTACAAATCCAGCCACCATTTCAAGTTATATTTTCCTTTCAGGTTAGGTCTATGTTATTTCCAGCAAGTTTTTTACACACACATTTAGCATTCACTCTTTTCTACCATTCAAAAGGACTATTGTGTGGTAAAGGCAGTTTTGCTAATGAGATGTCAAAACACCAAGTGGTTACTTTTTAATTTAGCCCAAGGTAGAATGCTGAGTTTACAGCCGGTGATCCATTGCTAAATTCAATTTCCCAACTGTTTAATTAATTTATGTATACAATTTAATGATATTTAATTTGATATGCACATTCAAGATATAATGTGCTTATCCATTTCTAAATAAAATCCCAAATAAGTTGCTACAAGTTACTAAAAAAAAAAATCTTTCTTCTATGGGAGTGTTCTACCAATCTTTTTTTTTTAATTAATTTTGTCATTTCATCCATTATACTTTCTCAGAAGACCTAAATAAATATACTATAATTTCTAAGAAAAATTGCAAAAGATAAGAACTTTTTAAACCTTCTTCTTCATTTTGACTTTGAGTTAAAATAAAACATGTTGTGGTCAAGAAAAAGAATCATTAGGGTGCCTGGAAAACCAACAGAAAGCAATCTGTGTGTTCATTATGTTAGGCAGATAAGGCCTTCCACGGACAACTGTGTTATGTGTTACAGTCTTGTGAACTACAAATGAAATAGCGAATAACATAAGGAAATTCCACACCAAGCTGTATGTTAGAAAATAAAATCACATGAAGTTATAAAAGTAACAAGAGAATCAGAGAAGGATTGTTTTTATGGGTAAAAGATATTTTTTATGTCGTGGGAGTGTAATCTTAACTGCCATGAAACATAGTTTGTTACAATAAAGGCTCTCTCCCAACTCATGATGCCAGTGTTGTGTATGCACCTTATACTTGTCAGTCTGAATTAGAGAACCTACTTTTTGAGTAGGTACAGAGACCAGAGGAAGGAACAAACAAATCACTAAGTCTCACCCGCTGATTATAGTGAAAGAGAAGATTAAGCCCTGAACTGCGTTGCAGTCTAGCACTTTACCTGCAAGATCCTGCTTTTCCTTTGCCAGAAAAGGAGGCAAAAATTACAAGGGAACAACCTGGAAGTATGATTTCTACAGCCTCTCTGGATATGAAATAAAGAATTGGAAATATTCAAAGAAGGAAATCTTAACTGAATTTGTCTGGTTTAGTTACTGACAAAAAACAGCACACAGCAACCAAGTCAAATCTCAAATATTGAGCAAGAGGAGCACAGCTTATTTAGTGCTAACCCAGGAACTCACAGTACTTAATGGGCATCAAGAAGGGCACATTTCATCTGGATGAAATCTTGTGAGTGATATGAGGCTTTACAAGTCACAGAGACTTGTCCAAGTTCTACACCAAAAATAATGGCTGAAATCATTAATTGCAGAGTCAACCAACTGCATTATTCTTCACTTCTTGATCAGCGTTGGGTATCTGCATTGTGACATGCCTTAGGGATTTTCTGTTACTAATGCCTGTTCAACTGTTCAGTTGAGGAATAATGTAAAATCAAGATTATTTGAAGTGGGATTCATCTCACCTAGCTCTAGACATTTTAAAGTTAGACATCTAAGCCTGAACTGGAGAAAAATAGGCACCTCTAGAGGGCAATTTATTTGACCTATCTCAGATGCCTATTTTAGTCAGAAATGAATCACCCTCCAGAGATGCCTGGATTTCTCTATTAACTATAAAGGCAGCCTAGGGCTAGCAGTTCAGTGTTAAGACTTCTGACTTTCAGACATGTAATTTAGAAGAGATATAACCCACTCACTGCAGTAGTAAGGTTCAATTTCCACACTTAATCACTCATGCTGTTTTCAGATTCATAAAATACTCAAAAACTCATCTCTAAGTATTCCTCATTTGGTCTTTTTAATTTCTATTTTGGGTTGTTGGTTTCTTCCCAAGCACTTACTGCCTTTAATTTTCACTCATTTTCTCATTAAAAATATTCACTTATAGCAAGTTCATTGTAACATCTCTGTATTTCACCTAACAAAACAGATGCTTTGGTGATAAGAGTCAGAGCATATTATAAAATTACTATGCTTCATCCAGCTGTTATTCTTTCTTAAGTTTTCTTTCACTTCTGAGATGTCTGAAGCCTCACTCTTCAAGCCTCTATAACTGAAATAAATTAATGGTCTTTCTCTATTTAGTCCCTGATTTAATAAAGTTTTTTTTTGTTCAGAATTGTATATGGTATTAATTAAATCCTTATAACAGACCCTAAACATTCAGTAAACCAGAACTTGTGCTTGAATTGGATTTAAATTTATTCTGATCTAGAGGCTTAACATTCTTAGACTGATTTCATACTAGTATAACTCTATTGATTCCAGTAAAATCTTTACAGACATAACAAAAGTGAGAGAAAAAATAATCCTAGGCTTTTGCTAGGCAGGAAATGGTTGCAGATGTTTAAATTAACTCTTTATCTCAATAAAAAACTAATTAAATCATTTTATTAAAGAACATTTATATTTGAATCAAAAAATGTAGACATTTCAACAGTTACTTGCTCATGGTAACACAGAATTGTAATGTTCTTTTCTCTTTGACCATGTTATGGTTTAACCCCAGCTGGCAACTACACAGCCACTTGCTCACTCCCCTCCAGTGGGATGGGAGAGAGAGAATCAGAAGAGTAAAAGTGAGAAAACTCGTAGATTGAGATAAAGACAGTTTAATAAGTAAAGCAAGAGCCCTGCACCTAAGCAAAGCAAAACGAGGAGTTCATTCACTACTTCCCATCGGCAGGCAGGTGTTCAGCCATCTCCAGGAAAGCAGGGCTCCATCACATGTAATGGTTACCTGGGAAGAAAATGCCATCACTCTCAATGTCCCCCCCTTCCTTCTTCTTCCCCCAGGTTTATGTGCTGAGCATGACATCATATGTTACGGAATATCCCTTTGGTCAGCTGGGGTCAGCTGTCCCAGCTGTGTCACCTCTCAACGTCTTGTGCTACCCCAGCCTCCTCACTGTTGGAGTTGTGTGAGAAGCAGAAAAGGCCTGGACTCTGTGTGAGCACTGCTCAGCAGTAACTAAAACATCCCTGTGTTGTCAACACTGTCTTCAGCAAAAATCTGAGACATGGCCTCATACTAGCTACTGTGAAGAAAATTGACTCTATCCCAGGCAAAACCAGCACAGACGAGTGGAAAAAGTCTTCATTAATCTACTGTTTCACAAAGCTGTTAATTAATACAAACAGTAGCTTAGGTTCCCTCAACATTTAAATGCAAGTTTTTCAAAGAAACATCTAGCATGTCTTGAAATTCTTACACAAATCATGAGTTCTTTTATTATAATATATAACCATATATTTTAACGTCACTTCAGTTACTTCAAACACTTAAAGAGACGATTCTTAATGTAGAAGTCTTATAATACAGACCGAGCGCAATCAGCATAAAAATTATTTGACAGCCTTCCACATTGCTGAGTAAATGAAGCATAACCTTGAATATGAAACTTAGAGGCTGGTGGTTTCTTTAGACTATATTAGAGAATTTATGACACTTCCTGTGGGAGAGGGAAACTGCTCAGGAAAGTTTATCCCATCTCCCATAGGCACAGCAATCTTTTCTTATTTATGCTTAGATTATCAGCCTGAGCAGGTGTTTCTCATTCTCTGTGGGTGTCAGAAATGTAATAACAGAAGTAAATTTTGTATGAGGGAGTAAGTCCTGGAAAAGGTTTTCAATAACATATGTGGACTTGACTGTGTCTACTAGCATCTACTATTTCACGTATATATAATTATATATATTTAT
>NW_010116697.1:0-3394 GCF_000699245.1 Pterocles gutturalis
CGGCCCCGGGGGAACGTCAGCGTGACCGGCCGTAACCTCCGTGTCCGGACTGCTGCTCTTAGTCTTTCTCGCAGGGGATGTGTTCGGTTTCTCCGCAGCCTAGCTGTGCCCTCTACCTCAGTCTGACTAAGTTTGACTGAGTGCACCATAACCTCTCTCACAATTCTTTCCGAATTCAAAACAAGCAACATCCAAGGCACACTGGCATAAACGTATGCTAAACGTATGCTAAGTGAAAAAACCAACAAAGTAAGAGACATTATATTTTGTCTTACAACAGTGTTTATTTCTAAGGTATGAAGCTGCAAAACCAACCTGGATTGTTTCTCTGAAATGTAAAGCAAATTACTAATTTGTTACTGGGGTGGGATTGGTGCTGTTAGCACTATTGAATAGAGCAATTATGAGACCACAATATAACTACTTTTAAGTGGCTATAGGCTGATTATTAAAAATGATTGCTAAAATATTTACATGATTAAACAGGTCAAATAATTAATCTGTAGATGCCTGATACTTGAGAAGTCTTCCAGCTACCAGCCTCCTCTCAGATACACTCATGCCTATGCACCAGTGTCCAGGCACCAGACACTTGCTGAGACTTTCTTTGCTGCCTCATACCTCCTCCTACAGCCATCAGTACAAGCTACATGGGATGCATGCAATGACAAGAGTGATCTGTCATCAAGATTTTGCACAGAAACTCCTGGACCTTGCTGCTGCCCTCCTTCATCAGCCTCCAGAACTGCCCCGTGACTCCTCACACTACAGCACAAATATCCCTCTTTTAGCATCTATGGTCTTCCATCATTTAACTCCATGCTCAGCAGTCACCAACTGACCAAAAAGGACCTCACCTGAAAAGCTGGCTTAACATTATGTCCTGGGTTAAGCAGAGACAGGGTTAACTTTCTTCATAATAGCTAGCAAGAGGCTGTGTTTTGGATTTGTGCACAGAAGAAAGCTGATAAGAACAGCTGTTTAGTGCTGCTGCCAAGGTCGGCAGATGAGGGAAGAAGCACAGCTAGTTGCTAGCCTAGGATTTGCTCTTAGGTTAAAGACTAAAAACTCAGAATAGCCAATAATCTATTCCATTACATACATGTCATGCCCAGTATATAGGTGAGGACCCTCTGGAAAATCAGCCCTTTTGTTCCGGGTCCCTTTGGTTTCCAGATCTCTCTTGGCTCTGGATTGTCTCGCTCCAGGTGGCCGCTCTCCCAAGGCCTTCCCCCTCCCACCCCGGTCAGCTCTCGGTCTGGGATGCTCAGACTGTTATCTCCGGTCTGTGGGTGCTTCTGGGAGCAGTGCCCGCCCCGCCTGGGGGAATCATGAGTGTGGTTTTGAGACTCTCCCTTCTCCGGGATCGTTAGCCGGGAACAGGCTGAGCCTTTGGTCATCAGGTGGTGGGGCAGTATCACTGTGTATCACTCATTTGCATATTTGTATATAGTATTATTTTCAATATTATTGTAGTTTAGTTATTAAATTGTCCTGATCTCAACCCACGAGTCCTTTTCCCTTTACCCCTTTAAATTCTCTCCCCTGTCCTCGAGAGGGGGGGGGGGCAGGAATTGTGTGTGCGGGTGTGTGTGGTTTGGCCCCCAGCCAAGGGCTAACCCATCACACATTATCACGCTCAGCTGTAAATGAAATTGTCTCATCTGGAGCAACTTTGACCATAGCTGCCACAGTCCAACCTCAGGTATGGGCAAAAGAGCATTTTCCCCCTGCCCCCTCTTTACCAATCTACTATACAGAGAGGTATCATGAAAAGAATAGCTATTATAAAAATAGAATAACTATTGTTTATTTTTTAAGCATTAAAACTATCTTCAGTATAACAGAGATTTTTATCTCAGTCCTAAAGACTACATTCACTTTAATTTTAAGTCTATAACCTAGAGGATTTGACTAACATAAATTTCCCAATGCAGAACTGCCCCTTGATGTAAACAAAACAGTCTTGTCACCTCATTATTTTTAGAAAAAATAAAAAGACAGAAAACCAACCAGACACAAATCATTCATAAACCACGTGTAGCACAGGTTGCCTGTGAACATTTCTGAGTGCTGTTCCATTTGGCACCACAAGGAAACTAAAATGCATAGTAAAAGTAGGAGTACTACAGTTTATATTGGACAGGTTTATCAGATGTTAGACAGAAGACAAAGTGCGTTCAGCTACCAAACAAGTGAACTAAAATCCTAAATGGACTACAGTGAGCTCACTCTTTTTTCTTTACATGTGTGTGCTTAACTATATCTGCCTGGTTTGATAGTTTGTAAAATTTGGGGAGCTGCCTGAACACAGTGCACAATGTGACACAAATTATAACTTCGTTACTTTGACATCAGTTTTGAAAGGACAAGGCATATCTTTTTGAAAAAATTATATACAATACTTTATTTCAAAAGCAAACCTAAGTTAAAGATAATTTTTACATACCAGACTGAGGCAGTTGTTACTGACAGAATGTGCTTTTGGCAGTATAAACTGCCTTAGTGATGGGAACTTGGTTTCCTAATCGTAGCAGTGAACTCATCTAGCTAAATTCTGTCATACAACACTGCGACAACTCCCTACAAAGCAAAATCTTGTTGATAGTCCTACTCCAGCTGTTTCTCCACAGCCTTAACTCTACACCCTACTTAAGAGTACGTAAGGTTCACCTGCCCTTTTCCAAAACTGTAGAAGCTAGCAAGCAAAATCAGAATTAGATGGAAAGCAACCTACAACTGTATAGTAAATACCTGCTGAATAGGCTTCTCTCAAAAACACCCTCCTGCTAAGTAATTCACAGAGACTTCCTTTTAATCACCTGCCTGAATGTCTGGGATCATTGCAGCATGTCTGCAGCAAGAGCTGAACAGAATGAAAAATAATCAGAAACATGCATACACTCACATGGCAGGAGACCCAGGCCAGGAAGGCTAAGCTATGCTACTAACCTCACTGAAGTAAGTCAAGAGCATGAACAGGCAAACTGAAGTTGCTGAAGTCACAGCTCCATGTTTTCCAGCTATGACAAACTTGTACATGTGCATCGTGTTTCTGTGTTTCTGTGTTTATAGGGAAGAATTAAAATGTATTCAGTTATAAAATAAATCCCCAAGATACTCTCTTGACATAAGTTTTACTGTTAATCAACAGTAAGCATTCATGTAAAATTTTAACACCGTGTACATATAATGGAAACACATTAGATCACATTACTGAATTAATAACCCAGCAATTATTATATAAACAAAACATAGCAGTAGGAACCACAAACACCAGCCAAATCCACAAAACCTCTACTACTTGGGCTCTTACAAATGAAACAATGTTTTTAAAATTAAAAAAGGAACAAAGAAACCAAACTAGTATTTCCTTGGGCTCTGACCAGGAATG
>NW_010116697.1:3425-12488 GCF_000699245.1 Pterocles gutturalis
TTCTATTGCCTGCAGTATGTTTTCACCACAAAGTAATAAATTCTGCCATGGATGAGGTTATAGTGGCAGCAGTTATCTTAAACTGCAGTACTAATAACAGAACAGCTTTTAACAGGTTTCATGAAAGCTACTTATTCTATTTTAAGATTTGAGTTTAGTAACCAAACATTTTTCCTCTCCTTTTCTTGAACAGTCTTTATAAAAAAAGCCAAACACCAAAACAAACAACAACAACAACAAAAAACCCCAACAAACCAACACAGCAAGATTTTGGCAAGGGAGATACCAGTGGAGGAAAAGGGCAGAAGATAGCTGGCGTGAATGCATGCAGGATGTTATGCTTTCCACTTCTTTGCACGGCAACATCAGTGAGGCAATACATCAATTTTTCAGTTTTTAACTCACATCATCTCCAATTCGGACATTTTGTCCTACAGTTAAGTGAAGAACAGCAGTAGAAAGTAAAGGACTCAGTGTGACAGGAACAAGAAGCACTTCAGGAGCAACATTACAGGCTGAAGGGGCACCTGTCTGAAGTGTACTTGCACAAACGTGTGCAGCCCACAAAGAGACAGGAGGAATAAGAGCTCTGCATTCAGCCACAACACGTCATTAGAATAACTGAGACATGGTAGCAATGACCAAGTTGCTACAGACAGACAGATGTTCTTCAGGAAATGCAGACAGGGGAGATGAAGATGAACAGCTGCCTTTATGCAAAAGAGCTGTTTGGATATATGGAGTTCTTTCAGAGAACAACAGGTGGGTATAGAGCAGGTGAGACAAACACTAGAAAGGAGATTTCTAGAAAGAATATCTCCTTGATACATATACTGAATAGGCTGTTCTGAGATGGTGCACATCTGCTATTCACTAGCAAGAAAGTACAGAACAAGGATATAAAAATCACTGGCAGCCTTGTGATTGGTAATGGTGGTAATGACCATGACATCGGGGAGTTCAAGATCCCAAGGGTAAAGAGGAAGGAGAGTAGTACAGTACGGACCAAGGGCTTTAGGAAAGCAGACTTGGGGAGTGGTAGGTGCTATCCCATTGAACGCTGCAATGAAAGGTAAAGGATCACAAGAAAGCTGGCAGGTCTTTAAGGACCTTCTCCAAGCATGGGAACAGTCCAGCCCAATACTCAGGAAATCAAGCAGAACTAACAGGGGACAGCACAGCCAAGGAAGGAACTCATGGTGGAACTCCACTGCAGAAATGCAGCATATGGGAGAGGAAAGCAAAGTTAAGATGCAAAGGAGGAATTTAGAAACATTGCCTGGGCATGCAGGAATCATACCAGGAAAGGCAAAGCTCAGCTGCAGGTAAGATGTGCAAGTATCATAAGGATAACATGAAGAGCTTCTACTGCTACACTAACAGTAACAGACTGAACAAGCAAAACATGGGACAGTTACTGAATGGAGCTATGATTTAGTGACAAGAGAAACAGATAAAACAGAGGTACTCAATCTCATCTTTTGCCTTTGTTTTTCACCAGCAAGGTCTTCCAGTGTCTGTTCATACAGACAGGGTTCAAGAAGGGAAAGGATGGCCATCTGCTGATGATGATTTAGTCAGGAATTGCATAACAGAACTTAATCCATGCAAGTCACAGAACCATAGAGTCATAGAATGGCCTGGGTTGAAAAGGACCTTAAAGATAATCTAGTTTCAACCCCCCCTTGCTGTGGGCAGGGTTGCCAACCACTTCAGCAGGCTCCCCAGGGTTCTAGAACTGTGGCCTGTGGGAAAGACATGTTAGAGTAGTTTGTGAAGGACCCTGCCGTGAGAGGGACCCCACACTGGAGCAGGGAAAGACTGGGTAGAGCTCTCCCCCTGAGGAGGAAGGAGAAGCAGAGACAACACTTGACGGACTGACCACAACCCCCATTCCCTGCCCCCTGTGCCACCAGGGGTGAATGAAGGTAGAGAAATGGGGAACAAAGCCTTTGGGCCCGGGAAGAAGGGAGGGGTTGGGGAGAGGTGCCTTTTTAAGATGTAGTTCTCTTTCTTATTATCTTGCTCTGGTTTTGACTGTTAACAAATGAAATTGTTTTTGTGGTTCCCCAAGTCGAGTCTGTTCCTTGCCCACAATCATAAGTGTGGAGTGAACCTTCCCTGTCTTTGTCTCAGACCACAGGGTTTTCAGCAAGAGGCTGCTGTGGTGCTTAGTTTGCAGGGTAGCCTTAAACCACGACATGCACAAACCAGCTGGACAAGGAATGGTCTAAGCAACAGACCAGGAAAAGCAGTGCAATCTACACGGTATCAGATGGGACACTAAAGACTAGATTCCATTGTCTACCACCCAAATGAGTAAAGCTGAGAAAGCATCCACATTATAGTTCACCTGCAAAACAGACACTGTGCACAGAATTCCACGGCAACCACCTTGTTAATGCCCCAGATAACCAGCAGGAGATACTATCCCACTCACAGAGAGGAGGAAATCTGAACATGACCACAGTAAGAGGCTGCACAGCATAACGCCAGAGAGTTTCATGCATTATGCCCTAGGAGAATGCAACAACTTCAGAAACCCATTTTAGGGGCTTTCTCTGATCAGATTCTTAAGTTACATGTTCCAAGTTACAAAATTAAGTTATTGTTACGTAGTACCGTGTCACTACCAAAGCACACCAGCGAGTCGGAACAAACATGGCAGAGTGAATGCATTATTTACTATACTATACTATCTTTCCTTATTTTTTAATTTTTATGGAGGGGAAAGGCTTATTGCTCTGTGTGACGGAAGCATGAAAGCTAGTCTGAGAAAAGCCAGCAAGTGACCTGTCAGAGCTGTGGAGCAGAAAAGCAAATCCAAGGTTTGCACTTTAATAATTTCACTACCAACTGGAGGGGTAGTGGTGTGGGGAAAGAAACCCACACACCAACCCCTGCCAAATAGTAAAACAGCTCTAAAGTTTGAGAATCATCTGCATATGAGCCAGAATGTTTTGGACTGCCTCCTCTTTGAGGCTTGACTTTGAGAAAAGAAAAACAGAGAATAAAAGGACAACAGCCATCGCTTCTCAAAAATACCTGTGAGCACGTGGCCACTTATTTTTCATCTGTTTTGTGGTGGTTTTTTCCCCCAAAGACCAAAGGCTAAACGTAAACATGGAAAAGAAAAAAGACCAGAGAAAGCAATGCCTTCTAGAATAAGTTAGAAATATAAAGTGGTTTCTCACTTAAGCTGTTGTCTTAGTAGTGTTAAGTAATTTCTCGTTTAAGCTGTTGCCTCAGTCACTGTGGTACTTTGGTTGGGAACAGGGCTCGGCATTGCATTGCATTGGAATGAAACTGGTGGGAACTGGTGCTATGCAAACATGACTTCTGGGCATGCAGGAGCAAGAGTTCAAGCAAAGGGCAAATTGAAGAAAAGGATGATATGGGAGGAAGAAGCCTCTGACGACCACCAAAGACCACCCAAAAGCCCAAATGCTCATGTGTCAAGGACATCTGCATGTAAGTTCTAAGAAATCATTGGACTACGTAAATTAGTCCATGGAAATATGATGAATATGCATGTACTAGGACTATATACGGAGGGAGCACAAAGCCCTAGGGGAGCACTGAGCTTTTGAGGTGTTGCCCGACGTGAATAAAGAATGCTGACTTTCTAAACCTCAAAACAGGTCTTAGAGAGTTTTCTTAAACTGACTTTTGTGGTATCAAAAGTGAGGAAAATATGTAATAAAGTTTGGTATTCTGCTTTTCTCACGCAGTCTGCATGGGACAATGAAGCTCACAAAGAAGCTTTTCCTAGTACCTGTGACATGTAAAGACATCTCCTGATGTACTCAAGAGATCCAACAAGAAAATCCTATTACCCTATGTAGGGCATGAGAAGACTTTGGTGCAGTAACCCAGGAGAGTTCACTTCTCCCATCTGAGTAGGTCGTCCTGAGCACATCTAATTTTATTGTTAGGGTAACCCGGGACAGTTCACTTCTGCCCATTCCATCCAAGTACGTAGGGTCCCAAGCATGTTTTATCTCGTCGTTACAGTAACCTGGAATAGTTCACTTCCCCCCTCATCTGCACCTACTTTTGCACAGGCACAACCACAGTGGCCAGCTGTGGATCTCAGAATTTAGACAACAGCATCTGCATTACGTCAGCAAGTTCACTAAAGAGGAATACAGGACATTGCATGTGTATGATATGTTAATCAGCACAAGTGTTATTAGTCACCCCTGTGGTGCCTTCCCTTGAGCCTCACTCCCAAGCAGGGCTCCACTGCATCGTGTCCCCATTTGGCCAGCATTGGTGTCCCAGGGCTCCCACTGTCCTAACCTACACTTTCATTAAAGCCAAAGCTTCACTTGCCGAGTGTTGTGCCTTGCCCCTGAGGGATCCACACCTGCTTTTCCCACATTATGAGCAAAATTACACAAAGTTGGTATCTTAATCAAGCTGATTAATTTTCTTAAATTTTATACCTTATCCTCTTCGACCTAGTGCAAAAAATTCTTTCGTCATTATAAAGTGAAAAAAGACGGCCTGTGATGGGAGAGTTTTCCCTCGTGTTATCATACATAGAACCAAAGCAGAAACCAAGAAGCATAGCAGAAGCATGCACTAGTGTTATTAATCAAAGCAACAGAACTGGATGTCAAAACACAAAACCAAACCTCTGGGTACTCCAGCTGCAGTAGACTAGGTACTAGGAACCATTCTTACCATCCTGGCTTGCTCAGAAAGTTATAGGAAAACCATATGACATTCAAACCTTGAAATGACACCACTCCTACACCCCAAATGCTAAACCAAACAGAAAAGGAAAGAATTATACACTTCTAAAAATAGAAGTGTTCCCCAGCAATGTGCAGAACTTCTCTTAAGCCGTGACTACTACAGTGTATAAATCATGTCTTCAGTGAATAACTCTGTCCAGCAAATGACACACACACACAAAAGGGAAATGCTAATTTAACCATTTGCTACATGCAGGACATGCTGCCCCTCAAGCAATATGATATTTGATTCTAATGTGTGATACAAAACCATAAAAACACAAATTCAGAGCTACAGGACATTTAACTGGGCTTCATAAAGAAGGGAAAGCTAACAGTTAACCCAACTTTCAGCTATTAAAAGCCAGCCTAAAAGGAAGCTAAGCTGCATTTCCAAAGTAAAATCATTATTTGGGAAGGCAGAGAAGCACTTAAAAAAATAGCTAACATGGCAACTGAAAACAGTATCTCCAACATTCAAGAACAATACTTCGGACAGTCCTTGGCTGTTCAGTTTTTAGATAAGGTAATGAGTTTAGCCAGAAATTTCACAATCTGAATGCCACCAGCAGACTTATTTTTCAGGCTTTTCACTTTTCCAAACTTTTGTTTAACCAAAGGCAATCCAAAGACATCTTCACTGTACAGCTTACCAGTATTTTTCCCAGCAGGGGATAGAAAGACTGAAAGCTACATACAAGAGGCAGCCCAGCTTCCAAGTAAACAAGGAAGCATGAGGACGTACCTACAAAACAAAGGCAGAAACAGAACTGAATGCAGTCTACACAAAAAGGGCAAAGAGATCACAGAAACCCAGTAAGAAAGCTACACCTGCACCTTGAAGCAGGTTTCTGTCTCCCATGACTAGTCTAAAGCAGCACCTAGTATGCGAGAGGAGCCTAGAGGAACATCTGTTTTTATGTGACAATAAGTTAGTTACCAGGCCTCATTCCTAAGATGTTCTCTAGAGGATACAAAACTGGAAATTCCTTCCCATATTAATACATGAAACAGACTACACAAAGTTAATGCAGCATCTCTCCTAACTAGATCACACCCCAATTCCTTCTGCCTTCTGCAACCAGAACAAAACTGTCACATTTCCTTCTCTAATGTTACCTTGGAGCTAACCTAAATCAAACTGGTCCCTCTTTTTTTCTCATCCCAACAGCCTTAAATAAGCATATCTATTGCCTCCATTTAGAATTTTATACCACATCTTTATTTAACCTTATTGGGGGTAAAACATCCTCTTGCAACTACTGCTGAAGAGGCTAAGAGTTCACAATCCCTACAATGCTCCATGCTGTGAGCACAAGCAGCACCTTCTATGTTGGTAGGCACCTTAAACTATCCCATGGATAACATCAGTAAAACTGTCCTGCAGTAGCACACATATATGTGGTGCACAACCGAGGCAGCAAGCACACTGTAGTTCCTTTTAATTCCCACTTCAAACCCAGAAAATGCCAGTAAATCACATCTGTACACTAAAGTCAGGCTCGCTTTTATTTGAGTTACGCACAAAGCTACCCACTTCACAACCTCTGTAGATAGGGAACAGCAAGGAAGTTTGATTCCCTGTCTTTTCAACAGTTAAATGAATTTCAGCTATTAAGACTCACTGATCATACCTTAAGACAAAACATTCATGTCATTTTAGCAAATGACACACAATTTTCTACTTAGAGAACAAGTGAAAAACACTACTAGGTTTTATGCAGGCACCTACACCAGCTGCTGAGCAGATTTTGTGACTGTACATTTAAGCAGGAAAATGCAATTCTCCTTACTCTATTGATACATGAAAGACACACAGAAGTCATAAGAAAAGATCTTCTTAAGTAGATGGAAGCAGTGAAAAGTAAGACCTCATACATGAATTGTCCTCACTGCAAACTCTCTTGGGGTGTATTCTAAACTTGATAATCTCAAATGTTACACATAACAGTTCATGTATACTGCAAAGAAATACAACTTGTAAAGGTCATAGAGGTAACACCTGTATTCTGCCTATACACCACAACACACGATACACACACTAAGAACACATAGGAAAGAGTCAAAAAGCGGACATAACAGCAGTGCAATGCATAAGAATCTGGGGGAAAAAAAGATACATTTCTCAGGCTCTTTTCATGAAGTAGTCACATGTGGAGGTTTTTTGGTGGCTTAGTCTGGAGGGTTTTGTTTGGGTCTTTTGGGGGCGTTGTTTTTTCATAACAGTCACCCAAGTGACAACTTTTGGACTACTAGACTCCTAAGTAGTTCTAGTGCTACAGCATACCAAAATTGTCATCTTATTTATTAATTCTACTAATTGCCTTAAAGGCAAGGGCTATAATCACCTCAAAATTGCTGACTATAGTTTATGACTATGAATATAGATATTTCTAAATATTTGAATTTAGAAGGTACAGTATACTCCAGAATTTTTTTTTTTTGTGCAGAAGTGACAGCATTTAACTGTTGAGGATCACATGCTTCTCCCACTGGGAAGAAAAAGAAAGATAAGAAAAATTTCCCTGATACATATAGAAAAGTTCAATAACAGAAAGACTGCCTGTTCTTGCAAATTCCCTCGTCTACATCACTCCATAAGGATCAACAAGGAACATTCTGTAGTATGTGAACAAAATGCATCTTCTAAGGGAGCAAGAGCAACTTCACAGTGGTAGTCAAATGCACACATTAGAATTACAGGCTGGTGGAAAACGTAGGGTTAATCACTGAGTCCAACACAAATTAAGAAACAAAATGTGTCCGACCTAGTTTGTGAAAATTATGTTCTATCTGCCTCTCTAATAGATAATTCAACATTTTTCCACAGGAGTTGTGCTATCACAAAGAGGTCTTATCTCCATAACAAAATTCATAGCAGTTGCTATCTTGAAATCGGTTTCAGGATCCGGAGATATTCAAAATACACCTGGACACTGTCCTGGACAACCTGCTCTAGATGACCCTGCTTGAGCAAGCCAGTCGGACAAAATGATCTTTAAAGATGCCTTCCAACCTCAACCATTTTGTGGCCTGTATACACTGACAGATTACCCTAGGCTAATTAAAGAAGCCACCTACTCCAGAGTAAAGCTACATGATCCCAAGTAAACATCATATGGTATTCTAAAGCTTGCCATATCCCTTTATGGGCAACCCCACATGAAAAGCCATTATTTACACACCTAAAGTAACCGAAGTTGCTTTAATGGCACTCTGGGAGTATTTCAGAACTTCTAATAAAAAGTATCATAGTTTACCACAAGGTCTACAACCTGTAGAGTAGCCCCCTGGGGAAGTTCTTCAGATAACTGTTCTGCAATGCTCCCTATAAAAGCAAAGATTGCAACAATAAACACACACTTGACCTCTCCTAGTTTTCAGTCTGTATGGTCTCCAAAGAAAAACCAACTTTTTTGAACTACACAACTACTATTGTCAAGCATATTTAACTTTTAGACAATTTTGAAAAAGACTTTTGATATAGCTTAGCTTATTGAAATCTCCATTAATTTTTTTTCTAAATGTGTTTTTCCCCATAGAGCAACCTGTAAATAAAAATCAAAGCTTTTACTTAATAAGAACAATATATATAACCCTGTGCCACCCCAATACTCAAAAGAACATATAAACCCATGGGATGGTTAGCAAGCTCAGTAGAGTTCACTCAGCTAAGGTTTGAAGGATAATTAAAAGTATTTTTCCTGTTTTCTGCTAGACAGAAAACACAAAGCTTTTTTTTAAAAAAAAGACATAATAAAAAGTGAACTTCAACAAAAAAATGCAAAAGCTTTAAGAGCCCCAAAAAACTGCAGCCAACATAGAAAGGGACACTGGAAGTCAGAGGCTGAGGTCAGCCATTTGGGCAGAAAGAAAGCAGAAGAGCATTAAAGACATGGAAATACAAAGCATGACTTGAAGGTCAGAAGTAGACCAGATCAGGAAAAATTCTCATTCAGCATTATTTAAATTGGAATCTGATGATTAGTCAAAATTGTTTGGTTTTGACAATGCTTCAGTGAATTCCCTTGGTCTCCCAACTCCCTGGCAGACTGCCACCCAGGTGCTCCAGGAATCTGGACCACAACACTCCCAAGCTGTGTCTCTGGGGCTACCTGCAGGACTACCCTAAGGCTCCCACCTATTCAGAAACTCCACAGTAACCAAATCCTCCATAAAACCCCAACCTCCTCCTTCATCCAGAGCCCTGATTAAGGAGAGAATGGACACAGTAACTATCATTTAGGTATGCCCCCTATTGTCATCCCTGGCTCTGCATGCCTCAGAACTAAGAGCAAAAGCAAAGGAATGCGGGGGGGGG
>NW_010116697.1:12519-18986 GCF_000699245.1 Pterocles gutturalis
GGAGCGGGAGGGGGAAAGCATACATAAACTTCCGAAGTGTGGTAATAAAAACATACACAAATTAAAAGGGAAAATCTGATGAGGTATCTGTTAGGAATGCTATCTGAACAGTTAGAGGGTGAGGACATCTGGGGACAGGAGGGTAGTTCAAAGGAAAATAGAAGTGTCTGATTGATTTTGGAGGAAGACAAGCTGTTTTAGTAACGAGAGGGGGAATTTTTGCACGGAGAGTAATGCACTTTTAACTCATACCCTTAAGCTACTTTCCCAGCTTAGGAAAAATATATCCCATGGAAGGAAGAAAGTTCACAAAAACATTCCAACACCCAAAGTACATTCTGCCTTTGGAGAAACACTAAGAATTTCTGTGCCCACATCCTATATCTAGACTGGTAGCCCCCTAGGCTGTTTGGACAGAAATTGTACAAAAATTTGATCTGACTTTAAGCCCTTTTAAATGTAAGAGGACACACACAGCACTCCATCTGCAGCACCGCCTTTTAAAGCTGCTATACTATGGTATTAGTGAGTCACTGTACAGCAGCTCCAGTGTACAACCTTGCAGCAGGCTGCTGGAAATTCCATGGCTTGATAAACTACTCTCACCCAAAGGAGGGCATCAGCCACTAGAAACACTAATTGCTACAAGCAAATCAAATAGCCATGTATGTGTCTTGCTGATGGGCAGGAAAACCTCAGGGATCAGCCTTTGAGAGAGCTCAGCCAAGCCTCCAGCACTGCACTTTTGGCCAGATGGAGCTCCAATTTAGCCAAAAGGCAATTAATATTGCTGAACTGTCGGTACAGAATTTTGGTAGCATGTTGTTAGAGTAAGAGATCAAAGGAAATACTGGTACAACAGAATTATGAACCATTTGAGTTTGCTTGACTTCAAAATCACAGCAGAGAGTCTACTATAGGATGTGAGCAGTTTGACATAAACCATCAAAGCTGTTGCAAAACATGAACACTCAGTTTCTAAAAAGAATAAAATGCTTTAGATTACTTCTAACACAAAATGTCCTCACCGACTTTCCCAATTTTGATTATATAAACCAAACAACATCAAAAGTTAGAGGTATATCACAAAGAAGCTAAACTCAAACAACGACACTCCCCTCCCCCACCCCCGTGTTTTCCTTATGTCTTCTGAACAACTTTCACTACAACTGAAGACCTTGTAGCTACTGCAAGGCTTGATGCAGTCAATTGTTCTGCTTTTGTGTAGGTACTCTTCTGACAGTGTCCTAGGCTAGCTCTGCAACAATGTCCAGAGTTCGTTTCTGTATGAAAGCTCTGGTTAACACGCTGCCTACGCCAACTCCAGACAACAAACTGCTTCACCGTCCCATCCCCCCTCACTCCTCACCCAAATAGTATTTTGCCGCTAAAATCTAAACATTTATGTATGGTATTTCACAAAAGCTACATGGACAAGCGACAGTTAAAAACTGGCATAACAGATCTTTTTGTCTTGTAAATTTCTCTGGAATAGCATGAGTTTCTTCTTCAAGGAGCTCTCCTTTCCTACTCAGGGGAGAAAGTTCTTGCAAGGTAAAGTGCTACCTCAACACTGAACTAAAGAACAAATGAACAGATTTTCCTGAGTGATCAGCAATTTACAGTGCTGACACATCTGAACCTATGCTTTGGTTAGACCACTTCATCTATTTGCCACTCCAGAGCCAGAATATGCATTTTTCACTTTACAGAAATAGCCTGTTTTTCAAAGAACTTGTTTTTTTTTCTTCTTTCCTAAAAACTACTTTTTTTCCACCCATAAAACTAAAGAGCTTTAAAACCTCAAAAATCTCAACCTTGCAAAACTTCAGACCCACATGCCACCTAGTTATTGACAACACAGAATGGTAAAACAAGCATGTGACCTTGCCTTCAAAAAGACTGTTAATAACAAAATCAGACACTTCTGCAACAAAGCCAGCTGTTTTTTGAGACAGCTAAAAGTTTAGAAGGTTTCAGGATTGGAGATGGTTCTCTTCTAAAAAAAAAAAAAATTATATATATTGGTGGGCTCCTGCATCAAAGACTGTTTCTCATGAGCTCAGAGGTCCTATTAATTTCAACCAGAAATTCTAAAGATATCATGCTCTGCAAGGAGTGAAAAGATTAAATGACAACACTGCTCAGAGAAGGGAGACAAATGCTGTTTCTTGCACATATTTGCTAGTTCAGAGTGACAAAACTTTGTTGTGAGGTCATGCATGAGTGACAGAGAACTTAATCTGGCCTTCATTATTTATTACCAGGCAAAATGAAGAAAGAATTCTGAGATTTTGAGTTCAGAGTGAATTTTGCTTGCAATCAATAAAGTCTTTGTAACCTCCAAATGACTACATTTGATAAGGAAATTAAGAAACATAGAGAACCTAACTGTGCAACCTTTCCAGAATTAGCATGCTTTCTGAATCACTCCCTCCCTGAAAAAATTGTACAATTAATGAAACTACTTAATAAAGTATAAAGGCTACACTAGCTGAGGGTTACAGAGGCTACCACATTCACTAGGAGGCTTTAACAGTTCGTCTACAAAGAAGATGACAGAGCAAAGCTTGAAAGGTTAGGACAGAGTAAGCTGGTAGCAGCAATATGCTCATGACATACTCCAGTTACACATGAATATATCTCTCTCCTTCACCGGCCTTCAGGGAATGAAAAGTGAAGATTGCAAAAGAGCTGAATTTGTCAAGGAGGCAGATGCAGAGTAGCAAGCATCAAAGCCATAAACCATGACTGAAACCTGTCAGCACAGAGATTTGCAGAAAGAATGATCAGGACATGAAGATACCATTAAAAAGACCAGTACGTTTCAGCTTAGAGAAGAGGTAACTGAGGGACACTAAAGCCCAAAAAATGTGTGTGATGAAAATAAGTAGAGAACTCACTACTTACCTTAGGACAACTGTCAGCACTGTAAAGTTGCAACTTATTGAAATTAAAGACTAAGGAAGAGAGATCTGGCCCAAGGACCCATGGCGTTTTGCTCCCACACAAACTGAAACAACAGATACAATCTCACTCTTTTACAGCTGCAGCCAGCATATGCCAAAAAGAACAACAACCTCCCAAATTCTGCTTTCAACTCTACTCAGTCAAAGCCAATCGCAAAGTCAAACTATTTACCTTCCTACAATAGTTTGTCAACTTCAGCACTCTTGAGTAAAGGCATGATGCTTTTGCAGCAAGGCTGATCTGCTTCTGCTTACAATACCCACCAGAGTCAACAGTGCACTTGTTACCTGAACATCCATGAAAGCCAGGATTGTCACCAAGGAAGAAGGAACAAGAATTTCAACTCATGTCCTAGGCCAGCTGGACCATCCTCTGCAATCCACTGAATGTAGCATTACTATTACAAATCACTATTACAGCAGAGGAGATGGAGTGCTACAGAGAAATTAGAGTCTTCAGCCCATCTATCAAAATGCAGAACCTGATGTACTTGCTTCCTAACAGGTGAAACAATGACATAGATCAAACTAAGGAGAAGTGAGAATATACCCATTTTAATAATTAAGGCCTGTAGAAAGTCCCCTGCCAAACTCACTCACCAGATGACGCAAGGGGATTTCTACGTTATCTTTTATGGCTACCAGAAGAGATAATAAAATACCTTTTAAAAGGCATGGGGGGAACTAGACCTATGGCTATAAAGATGCATTCCTGGCCTGGAGACAGCCTTCTAAGGCTCCTTGTGCACAGCCCCCAAACATCCATAGAGTAGGGACTGCAGCCTGTACTTTTCTCCAACCATTGGATTACCTGTTTTACTCAAAATAATAACTGTACAGAGTGCAAGCCCCAGAACAGTTCTGTTACCACTGGAAATCCTGAGTCATTCACAAGACACTGTTCCATTTTTATTTATCTCTGTTCGCCAGCATGAAGACTGAGAAATGAGATCAGTTGCATCAGGTTTTCTCTGCTCCTGCTAGTTTGTTACAGCAGAAGGATACAGATCCTCAGCCATTAAATCAGCTTTAAGTAGAAGGCTGAAATATATGGACTTCCTTGCTTTGGAAGCACAAATAAACACAGGATTATTTTTTTTTTAAACACCATTCTAAAAATGTTTCTGTGCATGGCAAAACTGTGCACTCTCTCTGGATTCCAGTGAACAAAGCAGACTAAGGTTCTGCTTTGTAGCTGTGAGGAAAGCTTTGTGAGCTACTTGCAACTGGACAGCCTACATTCCTCTACGCTCCATGCATTTAATAGGCACTTTTCAGACACATGGGAAATTCTGTGTTTTCTAAACACTTTTCAAACCTGCTAATTTAAAAGCTGATCAGCTGACAAGCAAATTGAGGCCAAATGATAAACCTGTGTCCCATTTAACTGTCCATGGGAGGAGTCAGGGGAAGGAAGCAAGTGCATATATAGCCAAGTATAAGTGTGCATACAGGACACTAACACATCAACCTCTATATTTTCTAGTAAGGTTCTCACAGATCTTCTCCTTTGTCTGTTTCCGAGGGAATACAATGTTACATGCGTGACTTCTTGAAAAATAACTGAAAGCTTCTAGTGCTTGACTTCATTCAAAGGTAACCTTCACACATGCATGGTCCCAGCTCAAGAGGTCCTTCATCAAGGGAGGGGCATAAAATTGACAAAACAGAAGGAAAAGGAAAATAAAGGTTCCCGTTCAATCTGATACTAACATTCTCACTAAACACAACAAATCTTTCAGAACAGAATCTCCTTTTTTGACAAAAACAAAAGGGAGGGAGGGCATGGTGTGTATCTGGACACAGTAAGAAAAATCAAATATGAACAATTTTATGACCAACTGAAGTCAGATACCCGTTAAACAATTCTCTGGAGTATTAGCTCACTGGTTTCACCATTGACAGAGAAAAGTATCTCAGCTGAGAGTAAGCAGAAGTTTTTGAAAATACTGTAAATGTTTCAAAATTCCAGCTGAATCTTTTAAATGGCTCTAAAGCAGAATCACATAACAAATGAGAAGTGAACTTCAGGAAATGGCTGAATTACTATAACTTGCACAACATTAATTTAAACCTCTCTGTATACTATGATAGTGTGAAAACAGTCACATTTTCTCCTGAGTTCCGAATTCAGTTACACAGGACACTCGGCATATAGAAAGATCATTCACCATTTTTCTTTTACTTCATCTTTCAAACCACAATTCGATGTTGCACTCAATGCAAGGCACTTCCTTTCCAATTTTGACAGTACTATTTTTATTGATCTCAGCTGCAGTCACATATGCCCAGAGCTCCGCAAAGCTAGATCCAAACTCACATAAGGTATCTAGGAAGGGAAAAACAAAAAGCTCCTGCAAAAACCATTGTTTATATGGAGCATTTACCCAGCACCATATAGCAGAGGCAGGAATGGAATTCAGTTTGCCTTGGCAGTTCCTGCCTTATAATCAAGAAGTCCGTTTCCTCCTGGAGTGCTCCATCCCATTCTCTGCTTGCTTTCCCACATCAAATGAAGTATTTCTACAGCCAACATGCTCTTGAGATGCAACCCAACTCCCTTCCACAAGCAGCATCTGCTGTCCAGAGAGACTGGTGAGAATAGATATTGGGGAAAAAAGATAATGTACCATGGAAGAATTAAATACAAGTAGCCCACTGCTTTGCACCAAAGACCAGAAAAAAGCTTTTGGCTCCAAAACAGTTTTAGATTTCTGTCAGAATGCTCTTGTCACAACAAAAATAATAGTTAAAAAATTGCTCTGATAAATTAAACATAAAAACCTCTCTGGACTAAAATGGTGTATGCAATAAGACAGGCAAGGCACAGGAATCTGCAATATTATAGTTAAATTTGACATGAATCTTAAAAGACATAAAGAATAACTTTTGTAAATAATAAAAAAAATAGTGCAATAACTACAGAATATATGCAGAGGGTCAAGTAAACAATATTGTAGTCATGAGCTTTACATGTCACTATCTCAGTATCTTTAAAACACTTCAAAGGTTAGGCACCATCATGTGTTATATTCTCTGCTTTAACTGATAACTCTTTTATGACTTCAAGGGAAAAGTCAGAAGAACAGCTCCGCAAAAATTCTGTTCAAGAAACACTGACTACCCAGACAGTTACAGCTGACACAGTTTTCCTTCAGTGGTGAATAAATTAACATTTAAAAAATAATAATTAAAAGTCAAATAAAATCTTAAGCAACATTCACAGAAGACAGAAAAACAGGCATATACGAAAGACCTACTAATCTGCACAATTTATTTTTAAACAGTAACAGTTAAAGGAAAAGAAAAATCAACAAAGCATTTGGCTACTTCTTTAAGTTGTAATTATGAAATCTAACATAAAACTACACTAGGTATTTCCAGTTCATTTTCTACCAATTTATAACAGGACTTTAACTACATTAACTGAGGAAGGAACATATTTTGAAATGAAAAATTTCAAATGTACACTTTTCACAGAATCACAGAATGTTAGAG
>NW_010116698.1:0-1156 GCF_000699245.1 Pterocles gutturalis
GGAAGCTATAAAAGCTGCATTGTGAAACTTCCAGTCTCGGGAGAGTTTTCAAAGCTTTTCTCCACTACCCGCCACAGCTCTGCCGGAGGAGGGTGTCCCTTCCACTCCAGCTGTCACTTAAAAAAAAAAAAAAAAAACCAAGTAACTCTTCCTTTTTGAGTAGGGAGGAAGGAAGTTGTGCTCTCCCAGACAAGCATTTATAGCCTAAGGAGCAAATGCATCTACTCTGGCCGGTCTGGTCACCCCTCCCTGGCCGAGCAGCATCCCTCCTGCCCTCCAGTGCCCAGCTTTACCCCTAAGGCAGCTTTCCTAAGGGGTGACACAAAGCACTTTTACCTCCAGAACCGAGTCCGGGGGCTCCGAGGCTGCTGGGACTACTAAGCAAGGTTTTAGTCAATCACACACAGTAAACAGACTCCTATCTCATGAGAGAAAACAGCAGCCATGTAGGAAGACAGACAGATACTTTAAAATTTTAAACTATTTTGCCCCGGAGACTGCATTCTAAGCTCAACGGAGAGCCACCCTCACCACCGTGGGTTTGTATTACTGAGGAAATGCAGCACAACAGAAACGTGTTTTGCTGTGTAGCTTTACAGAAAATTGCCTCCAGCTTGACAGTAATCGTCTCCACACCCGCACTCAGCAAAGGCAGAGGTAATGCATTCAGAAGTATAATATTTGCAAGAAAGAGAGCAGATGGTGCTCCCTTAGGTGCAATTTCAGGAGAAGCCTCGCATTCTGCACTTTTGGATGTCTGTTTTAGCTGCACAGCTTCAATGCTACAACAGCCTTTTTTTTGGCAATGAAGTCACAAACACACAGGACACAATCCCGGTATAAAACGTTGCTGGCAGGATTCAGGAGCCCTCCCGTTTTGAACAAGCGAGGAGGATACAAGCGATTAAGCAAGGATCGGTGATGAAGCAAGTGCCTATACAATTATTTTATCACACCACACTTCGGGTGCCCGTCAAAACAAGTTACCGAGCTGGACAAGTTTATAGCAGGATGGGAAATGCTGGAGATGCACTAAAGCACGTTTCCCTCACAGGGTCAGCAGCTGGACAGGGCTAAAAACCCTCTCAAAGCCCTATAGCAACCCAGTTAGAGTCTCCATAAGCACGGAGCCCTCCGGACATCCCAGGTGAGGGAC
>NW_010116699.1:0-9383 GCF_000699245.1 Pterocles gutturalis
AGCTGATCTTGGCGACTGAGTGCTAGCTATGGGTTTGCATCCCTTTTGCTGCTATAAGAAAAGAAAGAAACTGAAAGGAGGAAAGAAAACCACACACTGTTTTTCAAAAAAGTCTCTGGCCATAGGTCAACTAGACATTATATCTGCATTGTGTTTACTTTTCACAGAAACCCTCTCTGTCTCATTAGTACTCTTCAAATGTACAAAGAGTGAAGGCTAGCTGCGAGCCCAAGCTGCAGAATCACACCAGTGCTAGTGCCTTCAACTTCGAAGTTTAGTTATTTTCAACAAACTTTTTGACAAACTCCCTAAACTTGCTCGCACATGTGTGCTGCTGCTTTCCATCTGTCTCCAGAAACCAGGCTTGTTTGGAAAAGGTATTAAGTAAAAAAAATGCAACAAATCAAGGATTGAAATCCAATGGCTTTAGAGAAAATACTTCTTCCCTTATCTTAACAAATTTCAGTATTTGATGAATGTGACTCTCTGTTTCTTTATCTTTGTCACGTGGCTGTATTTAGCATTTAAGAGAAGAAAACAAAAATTGCAGAAAACACATGCTCTGACAGACTGGTGAATTTAAACTTAGTTCCTTACATCCATATTTTTCTCACCCATACTCCACTTTCACCATGTATGTGTTTCTCATTCTGATGTCTAATGTGGGAGCTATCTAGATGTACTTCTCTTATTCTGTACTTAGCCTTACTAAGTTAGTACTTAATTTATTTAATCACTCCAGTCTCCTCAATGTTACAGGCTTTGTGTGAGTGCTCTGCTGATGAAAATCACACATACAACTTTGTAAATCTGCAGAAGCCGCAGTTTAATGAAGTATCCAGAAAAAAAAAAAAATAGTGTTGTCTGGAAGAGAACTCAAAAGCAGCAAAGCCGTATTTCACTCATCCCTAGGTTTTAAAAAAAGCTAGGTAACTTCTATCTGGGCCCCAAGACCAGCAACGAAAATCATAGATAGAATGAACTTAAAAACAAGGAGCTAGAGAGTATTTTAAAAAAACAAGGCTGATAATGTATATGCACTAGATTGCCTCATTAGGAAAGATCTATCTGAAGGTAGCCGATTACTAGAATCAAAATTCTATTTTAAAAGACTCTCGTAGTTGTTTTTCCTCCCATTGGATTTTATAAATAGTGTGATTGTTCTATAAGATTGATTGATAAATAGAAATACATTTTTAAATATAAATACATAAATAAACTTTAGCAATGTCTGGTTTCACAATCAATTTAAGATTCTATAATTTGTGTTCACTGGGCAGACAGGTGATTAAAATTATACCATACAGAGGATCCATTGCAGAAGGAATTAGTATATCAAAGCCACAGTTAATACCTTCAATAGGATCAGAATCACCCTCTAAGGAATGCAGTTGCAGGAGTATGGTTTGTTTTGTGTAGTTACAGCATTGCAAAGTCTGTTTAATCACCTACCTGATATTTTCATTTCCACATGGGAATGCACCAGTGATATTCAGCAGGAGTCAATAAGTCAAGGAATCCCAATTACCATGAATTTATATGATTTTTTTTCTTTGCAGTCTGGCATTTTTGTTTTTATCTTAGTGGCTTAAGGGTTGAATCATGACTATCTTATTCATGCAGACTAATACTTCACTCTTCAAGCAGACCCCCTGACGTCAGTAGAACTGCTCTGAAAGTAAGTTGCTCTACTACATTTGATGTATGGCATTCCTATCACATCTGGAATTTCAAAGCTGATGCAATAATTTGGTAAAAGTTTTAGGAACATAATCCTGTGCAGGTACAAGCTGGCAGAGCCTCACTAATTCATGTGACTTCAACAGAACTGTTTCAATTTATATTAGCTGAGATGCTGATCAAGAGTATTTACCTAAGTGTATAGAGCAACATAAGAAAAAGCCTTTCCCAACATCTTACAGAGAGAGCATGTGGTTTACATTTAGCCCATCATCCCATGGCATTAGGCACGCAATCAGACCACTGCACCCATCCAATTCCAAAGGAATGTTATGATTTTCCAATGACCAATATCAACTTGCGTCAGATAAAGATAAGCAGTGAAACTCTGAAGCTGACTTTGTAACATTCTTGTTTTCCAGTAGCACAGTGTTGTCAAAAGAATCAAAAAACTATTGATTTTCACATTCAGAATAAAAGGAAAGATTAACAAAATTGCAAGTAGAAGACAAATGCACCGTATGTGTCCCTCACTTGAGGTTATGTCACAGAAAGATTTGTCTGATAGAAAGGAACAAAGAATTATTTAATATTTCTATTTTCTTTACAAGGATTTTTTTTTTTTTCCTAGAGGTCCATTTTGTCTCATCATCAAAAAAAACCTGACCAGAAGTTCATGGTTCAATACAGATGCTGAGAAACTGTTTTCTTTCACTCCACACATGCACACACACACACACACACACAGTAGATTACAAAGGCATTTTCAGTGCTGTGATGCATTTTGGAATTGTGAAGTAGAAAAAGGGTTTTTTCCCCACTTAATAAGACCTTATTTACAAGATCTGCAGCCTTCTCCCACACACTGACAATGTATAGACAATGCCGTATGCAGTGGTGAACAGCAGCCTGTTATTTTAGGTTTTGCTTCATTACCATAACAGAGTATTATGCTTTTATATGTCATCTTGCAGACAATTAATATTTATATCAGCCATGCATGATGCTTATTTCTTTTTTCTTAGCATTAAAATGGGACTTAATTAACTCATTTTTATTGAAATTTGACTTCACTGCACATTAGCCACTGTTATTGCTGTAAACATGTAAATCATTGTGAAAGCATTTATTTTTGTTATGGAGTATATTACTCACTTTATATTCCAGACTGCCTGCTGATTTAGTCTTTGAGTTGAATGTGAAAATTTAACTTAATAGTCCCAAATGTAGCTTAAGGGATCTGAATCCATAATAAAATCATAACAGGTGAACTGTCAGTTTTCCCATGATCTGCTTTTTTGAGATCTCACTTACAGGAAAAGTTTCCAAGCAAAGGGTTGTAACTGATTAGCACAGCCCACGCCACATGCCTCTGCACCACCTCGCTGACCCAAGGGATCCCAGATGGGTGCAGAAGACTGTGGATTTTGGAAACAGTTTCTAACTTATTTAGAGGAAAGCTGGGACAGGAGTTTTGTGGGACACATTGCCACACAGCAAAATTTTCTGAAAGCCTTTGCAAAACTCTCCTTCGCAAAATTTTACATGCTGTTGTGCCCATATCTCTGCAAAATCTATTTTTTTCTTCTTTACAGGGGATGGTGAATTAAACTGACTATGGTGGGAACAGCATATCAATAACTCCAGCACTGAGCTAAAAAGTGGTATAAACTTCCAGTTGGCAAAATCACATACTCACAACTGCCCTTTATAAAGGTCATGTCTATTATTGCGCTCAGTTTATGAATTGAGCCTGGTAAAAATACATATAGATTGGTTGAAATAAGTTAAAGTATAGCTTCAAAAAACAAGAAAAAGAGTAACGTCTTTATTTTCTAGAAGGTTTTTTTTTCATATTCCTTAAAGGAACTTTTGTTTTGTCTTTCACATACACAAGTCTGGAATTGGTTGGTAAAAGAAACTCTTTTCCCATTAATATTTTATTAAAAATTCCTATGTTTAATTTTCTGCAGCAAGATCTACCTGTGTGTTTTCAGTTTTACCAGTTAGCTTTTTCTTTTTACTTGGCAAGCAAACTCTATGCACATTGTTGTTCTACTGGGAATATAGCTTTTCAGTGGGTGTACTTATTTAATTACCTTGACTAAGTTATTCCTTCCATTTCATCAGATGCCTATGCAATTTATGTGTGCTTTAAATTAACACTAGAATGCTTATAATATAAGTAGCAATGCCCATAGATTTTCTTCCCTTTGAAAAATAATTATCCTGTTCAAGCTATCTAGTATATCCAAATCACAGACCCCTCTAGCTATCCACCAAAAAAGCTGTAGACCAACCCATAGCATTCCTCACAGGTCATCTGTATGCAAGCAAACGTTAGATGTATCTGGGTGCCAAAGCTCAGAATATCATTGTTTCTGTCTCATTTTACAGTCAAAGGAGAATGACAGGCAATTACAGAAGGGTAAGGGGTAGGCTGCATGCCCTGCTGGGTTTGACCATATGTCTCCATTAACTATGCAGACACTGGGGGCATAGGTTACCCAAACACACACTTGTGAAAGACTTCAGAGATTATTTAGCTCACCTAATTATGCTTTTAGCTGGAACATTTTGGAGGAAAAATATACATCCATGGATCATCTTGTATAATGTATTTTTCAGTTTACAGGGGAAAAATAAGTAAAACTTTTGACTGCTATTTCTATTTTGATTTTTTTCAAAGTTTGCTTGTGTGTAAGAGGATGGGTTTGTATGAGTTTTGCTTTTATGTTACAATCATTTCACTTACCAGCTTTTCATATTTTGCAGACTACACGCTGACTGATCAACACAGCTTCCTGCCCCGATGCACAAACAACTGTATCCATGTCAGTGCTATCTAACCTTTTCTAAAAGCCCTCCAGGCATGAAGATCCCTTCTTGTCACTAGGGACTCTAATCCATTGGTTTCTTCTTCTAAATGCTGAGAGTTTTGTTCCAGTATCTAACCTGAATCCTCCTGAAATTCAAACCCATTATCCTCTTCTACTTATCAGTCAGTTTATTTATTTGTCACTTGGATCTGTCTTAACAGATTGTTACACAAATTATCTAAGTACTTCTACCCCTTCCCTTCTCCATTCAAGGGGATGACATTTTCGCTGTCCTCACTTTTTACTAACGTCACAAGCCATTTGACTGTAGCTGATCTTTTTGGTAGAAATTATGGAAAATCATTTAAACCTTTAGCTTTTCAGCATCATCTCGCAGTGAGACCATAAGTAACAACATACCAGGGAGATCATAGTGGTGACTGCAAGTGGCCGACAGTAGCTGCTTTGAAAAAAAGATAAGGCAAGCAGAAACCACACTTCTCTTAATAGAGCTACCTCTGCCTCCAGAAAACTACTCAGAAACATGCAGAGTCAAAACTTATATCCCTTTTTGTTTAATGACATTTTCTGGATTATAATTCAAGCTATGATCCCAGGACAATGAGTACCAGGATTTATATATACAGTGTAAGAAAAAGATGTCTTTTCCATCTAATCGTATTTGTGATCCAGTTGGCATATTACAGAAAAAGTAATTTTATATTGTCCCCCAGCCAGGGCGAGCAGAGCGGGGCTGCTGACCATGGCCCCATGGTGACCAGTGCAGAGCCCTTCAGGGCAAGCAGACCCCAGTGGGGTCTCTCACAGCCCAGCCTGTGAGAGATGTAGCTATTTTCACAAAGAGAAATGTAGCAAATACACTCAGCCTATTTATTGGAGTAAAGATTTTACTGAGCACGTAGAGGATTAAAAATCAACTCTTTTTTTTTTTTTTTTTTACCAGTATCATAACAGTTTTCTGTAAATGTAAACCTTCACCAGTTTCAGGGCTTCAGTAAATATAAAAAGTCCTGATCCTTATTTCCCATTTCTACCTTCTGCTCACAGAAATGCGTATAGATTTCATGTAACTGGCAATGTAATTGCTTAAATAAAATTCACGACTTTTAAAGAATCCTATTGCAGCACAATGATCAAAAAACCGTGATTGCTTTTATGAGCTAATAAGAAATAGCTAAATCTTCTTCAGTGCTGTATATTCTCAGTTAGTAGTTAGTAGTTCCTTAGCAACTAAAATAATAGTCCCTGCAGAGAAAGACAAAAATTTGAAAACTATATGTCTAGCTGGTATTTGCCCAAGGCATAAAACAAATTTCCCAGAGCTTTGGTATTTTCATGTATTTATGCTATTTTGAGCCAACAGCTTAACCCAGGCTTGGTTTTGTTTCACAATACATTTTATGCACAACACAATATGTGCAAACTTGTTTGAAAAGCGAATAGAGCCTGGAGTTAGCAGAGGGAATTCCATCTTCTGGTAACTTGCTGGGATAATGCACTGTTAGGTGCCACATTTTCAGTGATCAAATATAGATATAATTACATATCAATTTTTTAAGAGCATCATAACTATCAAATTATGAAGAATGCTCTTATAATTTTGAAAAGTAATTGTTTTTTAGTACATTGTACTTTGTTAGTATTTTTCAAAAGGTAAAAAATCATACCATATAAATGTGCATGATATAACATTATTTCTTTTTCCTTAATTAACCCCTTCTCTCTCCATGTGTAGCAGGACAGAGCTCTCAGAGAACTTTCCTGACCAGTTTCAAGTTCAAAAGTCTCTCTCTCTCTCCAAGAATGAGTTGGTGGAACTAAAAAGAGATCAAGAGTAGGAAAAAAAGTGTGAAATATTGTAGCATCAGTTCCTTAGGCTCCATACTGCCTGGCATTTCAAGGTATTCTCACTTGCACCAGGTCTTTTTGGATCCGGCAACAAAATCAGAAAGCGATACTCTGGTTTCCTGATTCATCCAGATACAGTTGTCCCTCCTTCAAGGAGATATAGAAGGGATAATTCACAGATTATCTCTGTGCGTGTTTTGTGCAATATGATTTGCACAATCATTCTAAAATGATTGGAGGACAAATATTTAATCAAAAACTTGTAATGACTAACAAAAGAGTTTCTACCATCAAGAATTGTTTCAAAAACAAAACTAGTTTAAATTCCATTTCCAGCAAGTTTTTTAGGCTGTTTCAGTTTCATCTTTCTTTGAACTTTGAACACTGAAAATCACTTTATGTTGCCATTATTCTTTCAAAGCATCACTATGAGTCAGTGTCATTTCCTTCAAATTCAGAACATCTTTAGAGAGATTTCCTCTTTAATCTTGAAACAGTCGTAACATTTGCTCTTTTGTCAACAGTAAAAAAACCCCACTATTCAACTTTACTGTAAAGGTATACCAGACCTTCTGTTTGAACACTGGACTTGATTGCTAATGGGAAATGAGATGGACTGAAATATTCTTTTACTTGCTCCTTTTGTATTATCAAAGCTCTAGATGAACTGATAGCAGCTTTCCCATGCTTGTGAAGAGGTTTTAATATGTTATGCTGTGATTTAATCATTTGACAGTGTGACTCACTTGAAATGGGATCTCTTCTTGTAGCCAATTTATTAATGTGAAGACATGCTTGGTGCTGAAAAGGCTGCTAACAGCTTGCTTGTCTTTAGGAGCTTCCAGATTGGTGTTGTAATTTCCTTTTCACTGTACATATTTAGCTTCCATTAAAACTAATGAAAATTGAAAGGATATACAGTGAGAAAAAATAACAAATATAAAAGCACATATTCAAAACAAGATGAAGCCACTTAAATGTGACTATTAGGGAGTGAGTCAGAACATCCCAAGAATTGGCAAGTAAATTCCATAAAAATTCTGAGTTATTTCTCTCCTTTGCCTTCCCTAGGTCTGGAACTAATGGATAAGGTCTACAATATGTTAAGTCATCCTCGACTTTGGCACACTGAAGACTTCAGTACAGCAGTTCACAGAGATCCTGTCCCAGGATCTGAAAGCTGGTTGTCGCCAAAGAAGTCAGAAGGCAGCCTCCTACTTCAAGCACACTAGGACTATCTTAGATTAAAAGTTGCTCTTGATCTATTACTCTAAAATCAAAGAGAATGCCACAGTTTCCCACAGCAAATATTTTTCTATAGTGAGTATATCTTAATCTACAGATATGTATAGATCAACATGACTTTTTTCATAACAAGGATAAAAGCAAGCAGTTTATTATGATGAACAAGTTGCACCAGGGGAGGTTTAGGCTAGATATTAGAAAAAATTTCTTCACTGAAAGAGTGATCAGGCATTGGAACAGGCTGCCCAGGGAAGTGGTGGAGTCACCATCCCTGGAGGTGTTCAAGAAACATGTAGATGTGGTGCTTAGGGACATGGTTTAGTGAGTTAGGTGGTGTTGGGTTGGCAGTTGGACTTGATGAGGTCTTTTCCAACCTTAATGATTCTAATATTCTATGATTAACTGGGGGGAAAAAAGGTAAATCCTGCAACTGCATATAACATACAGCTTTAGAGATTTTTTAGGACATGTGAGATAAGACCATTCTATATCATGTTCATTAGAAGCCTGAAGCTTGAGGGAGTGAGGGAGGAGAAGGCACAGCATCTGAGGCCAGTGTGAAGTGGGCTGACAAGACCACAGGTGAATCCATTCCACTCCAGATGCATTGGAAGTGCTGCCAGCTTAATTACTTTTGGATCCATCATCTAATCATCTGCACCTGCTTTCTGGCTCATATCTTGTTATGAGAAGTTTTAAGAGTGCATTCATCTTCATGTCAGAAATCACCCGTTTAGATAGAATAGACCTGAACAGCATGCACAGAGAAAAAAGCACAGAGCAAAATTCACCCCTGTTATAATTCCATTTCTTTAATGAAAGGATTTATTTAGCCCATAGCATAAGGTTCTGATCTATCACACATGCATTTAGCCATCATCAGGAAGATTATTTGCGTATATTTTCTTCTAATGTTCAGCTTTAAAATATTCTATGTTGACGTATAGGAACAGTTAAAGTAGGTGTGCAATTTTTTCCTCAATATTTATAAATTGGAGTGGCATAGGTATAAATTGTTTCACATACATCTCACAGACATGTATTGCAATGAAGACTAACATTGAATTTGGGTTTTAAATCCCTACTGCTTCTTTTCCAAGGTATGTTGCTGTTGTTACCTCTGCTGGTTCCACATTGCTTCTCAAAAAAAAAAGGATATTTCAGACTGTTCCATTTCCAGAAAATATACAGGCTTGCCACATATGGATGTGCATATTAGCAGCCCTAACAGACCTTTCATTAAAAGGAAATACTTAAAAATTTTAAATACAATTAATATCTGCATGGTGTTACCTATGGCAGGGCCTTTCCACTTTGCAAAATATTTACTGATTCAGTTAGGAAAGGTAAGACCAATTTCCCAGAACAGAGATCACAATGTCTAGAGGACAAGTTCTGAAATATTTATTTGATGAGAATGGAAAACTGAAATAGGAGATGTGAAAATATTCACTCATGATCCCAAGCACAAATACTGGCTGGGGGGAGAACAGATTGAGAACAGCCCTGAAGAGAAGGATTTGGAGGTGTTGGTTGATGAGAAGCTCAACAGCAATGCACACTCGCAGCCCAGAAAGCCAGCCATGTCCTGGGCTGCATCAAAAGAATTGTGATTAGCAGGTCGAGAGAGGTGATTCTCCCCCTCTACTCTGCTCTCATGAGACCCCATCTGGAGTGCTGCATGCAGCTCTGGAGTCCTCAGCACAGGAAGGACATGGACCTGTAGAGCAAGTCCAGAGGAGAGCCACAAAGATGATCAGAGGGCTGGAG
>NW_010116699.1:9688-11293 GCF_000699245.1 Pterocles gutturalis
TTGAGCAACCTGGTCTAGTGGAGGGTGTCCCTGCCCATGGCAGGGAAGTTGGAACTAGAGGATCTTTAAGGTCCCTTCCAACCAAAACCATTCTATGACTCTATGATAACTGAGAAAGCATTCACAGCGCACAGCGCTTACACCAGCAACGGGAGTGATCTTGCAAGTCCATTCCTCAAACTAATGGGAGACTTCTTCCTCTGCCCAAGGAGGCATGGAAGGGATTATTCCAGGTGTCTTCCACTGAAAGGAGGAATTCAGCTTAGGAGTTACCACATCTTAGTTTTTTTCTGTTTCTTACAGGTTAAGGCAACTCACTGAGTTCAAATATTACAAGTCAGACCTTAAAATCTACATGGAAGTAGCTTCTTTTTAAAGCTGGGCATAGCTGGGCACAGCACGTAAAAAGTTGTGTGTATGTTCAGTAGTCTGACACTGAGTTTATCCACCCACTGAGACAATGGAACGTAAATTCAGTAGACTCCTATATTTTGCATTTCACCTAATTATTAAATATTCCGTATGTATTTTTGCAGCAGTACTTTGTATTACATCTACAGTGCAGTTTAAAAATGGTGAAATAATATAATTTTCTAATTATCTACATTTACATTTTCCAGAGAATTATGCCACAATTCATTTTTACTGCCCATGCTTAACATATCAGGATTCTCTGGCTTACTACATGGTTTTATAATGTTGCAATGATACTGGATAATAAGGATAATCCAAAAATACATTTGCAGGCCAAATAATTGCACATCTTTTGTTTTGTCTCACGTGTTAATTACTAATGGCCATATTAAATATTTCCACTTGGATTATAATAATTGCCCTAACTCCTGCAATTGCTACTCATTAGGTATTAATGTGGCCATTTCCTTTCATTTGAACCCAAAAGTCAGGCTTTCATAAAAAGTATAAGAAACAAAAACTATCATAACTCTACTTCACTAACTTTTTCTCTATCTGACATGGCTGTGGTTGGACATACACACCTAAAAAATCCTACAAGATGTTGACTGCTTCCTGAGAAGCAGATTGTTTTGTGGCTAGAGCTGCAAGTGAGCTCCTAGTTATCCATTTGCTTGTACCTTATCACAGATGGGTTTTTTAGTTGAGGCTTTGGGAGCAAGAACTGTGCCAGACAGGAAGGATCAATTTCAGGAGCAATGTGTAAGGTGGCAGAAATTATATCCTACAGCATGCTCTGTGATTCTGTATGAGACTGAAGAGCTCTTCTGTCAAATCTCAGTTGCCAAAAGTCTGTCTACATATCTCAGGTAATATGGAATCAGGGAGGCTGGCAGCACATCCTATCAGTTTTAACTATGATGGGAAAGAGGCAGAAGAAAACTTTGCAGGAGGCTAATTCTTGGAGGATAGTAATTAGGTAGGAGAGGCAGCTTAGGCAAATGTTTATATACATACATCTTTTAAATAACCAGATCATTGAAACTCCAACATAGCTATTTGTTCCTACTTCAATTCTGCAAGTGGGCTCCTGAAAAATTCCATACAACAGTCCCATTGACAGCAAGAAGGCAAGGAGTATATGTATTTATATATATACATGTACACACTATATTCACTTATTTTTCCCTA